>NC_056559.1:11711571-11739259 GCF_013358625.1 Macadamia integrifolia | reverse complement strand
TTTTTTAAAGTAAGATTGGCTTTAGACAGTGGTCTCTAACTCTGTAAACAGAGTTGTGCAGTTCTGCTCTCTATCCTTAACAGAATGAATTGAAGCTTTCTGCTGCAACCAGGCTCTCCAAAGAAAACTGTCAAGAGTCTTAAATATCTGTTATTGAAATGGTATGACATAAAATTATGAGTACATAGCTCAATGGTTGGATGAATGTCACTACATTAACAAAATATACAGGGATTTGCAGCTCCTATTAGGGAATAGCTGGAATAGCTGTTTGTCTAGGTTCTTACTTCAAACTGGGTGCTAATTTGGATAATTTGAAAGATAGAGAACCCAATTGGCAACTAGATTCTTATGCGAGGAGGAAACGAGAAAAATAACTCCTCATTGCCCATGATTCATGAGAGTGAATTGGTACTGTAGAGTGGATATCACCAAGAGAAACCAAGATATTTTTTTTGGATAGGTAGGTGAGAGAAGAGAAGCCAAGATGTTTTTTTGGATAGGTAGGCAAGAGAAACCAAGTTTATTTTGCATGTTACCAAATATTCACTTGGCAAGTATACATAACTTATGGACGATATGTCTCATGGACTATCTGAGTATCTGGATTCTGGATACGTAGAAACTGAAGGATATCTGAGTAGAATGCCATAGATATTTTCAAAATGTTCAATATTGAGGTGATTTAGCTTATTGGGTTCTGGGAAGGATAAGAATAAATTCACTGACTAGTGCAATAAACTGGCTTTGGTCGTGGGAGGACTTAAAAGAGTTTTTTTTTTTCTATTTCAAAATTTTAATATTAATGCAAACCTGTATCCTAATGCCCTAAATTAGGATCTCAAAGGAGTAGGGCCTGCAAGAGGGGGGGGGTTCCCAGACACAGTAGGTTAGATACGAGATAGGAATACATGGAAAATAGGGCAATATTATTCAAAGAATCTGATAGCAGACCTGGAGAAGATAATCGATTAACTGGAAACATAAATTATTTAAGGGAACAAAAAAGTTGAAAATATCAGAATTAGGGGAAATAGGGAGATCTGTTGACTTTCAATATTGTGATCTGTTGGTCCCCGAGTTCTGGTCGAGTGACCTTCCTGTTTGGCGCCTTCAGGTATGTAAAATATCTTAGAAATCTCAGCTACCTAGAAGGGATGATAGGGCTAACTTTTGGAGACTATAAACATGGCAAGAGGGGGGGGGGAGATGAACAATATATGAATGGGAAAATAGAAAACTAAGACCAGATTCTGAGAGAGAGAGAGAGAGAGAGAGAGAGAGAGAGAGAGAGAGAGAGAGAGAGAGAGAGAGAGAGAGAGAGAGAGAGAGAGAGAGAGAGAAGTCTAACCACCAATTTCATAGTAGATTAACTAATATTGAAGGATACTTGAATTACTGAAACAAACTGGAATTGAGTGAAAACAGAGGTGCTGCAAGGTTTTAAAAGAGATGAAAACTGATCTGAAACTTGTGGAGAACTAAAGGGAATTAAGAAGAATATGGATAAGAGTAAGCATGTAGGAATCCACCGGTGTGGCTTTTAAACAACAACAAACACAGCCTTATCCCAACCTAATGGGGTTGGCTCCATGGATCTAACCAAAGCCAAAATAGGAAAGATGAAAGTAAAAAGAAAATAACACTACACCAGAAATTCAGAAAAATCTCAGCTAAATGGGGTTGGATACATGGATCCTTTCCCTCTAATTGGCTCTATTTGAGGTCATACTTGGGACAAGACTTAAAACTATGCATGCCTTTCCTCATTACTTTTCCTATGGTCATTTTAGGCCTGCCCCTAGCTTTTTTAGCTCCTTCAATATGAATCAGATCACTCCTCCTTACTTACTTGTAAAGTCATGTTGGAACACTTCTTATAAGTTCCAGCTTGTTTTGATTTACGTTATGAGAGTCATAATCAGTTCCTGACAATTCTGTTGCAGTCCATGCATAAAATTCATTAGTAATTTTTGGTATGTTTTTTATCTCTGTTAGAATATGTAATAGGTGCCGCGGGGGCACATTGGCCTTTTCCCTCTTCCACTGACCCTATTTAATGAGGCTCGGCTGAAGGGGGCATACTTGTAATTTTGGCTCTTATTTGCTTATTATAAATAAAGGGCTTGTGTGGTCACTCAGATCATTCAAGCATTCTCCCCTACTCATGCTATTAACATGGTATCATAGCTAATTTTCTGATCTAGGGTTTTCAGCCTTCTCTCTCTCCTTCCAAAAAATCGCAAGCCTCCGTCCTCTGATGTAGATACGGCTGCCTTTTCTTGGTTGGACCAGCATGACCGACTTTGGAAGCCAAAAGCCAAGAAGAACCAGTCCAGACCAGGGTTTTGGTCCAACAAGGGTTGGAAATAAAATTAGTAGTTTACTTAGTATTTTATTTCATGCTTTTATTTTTCAGATTTGAATGTAGGAGTAGGATTTACTTCCTTGCTTTGGTTTCCTTTTTATAGTTGTTTCCTAGTTTAGGCTAGTTTCCATTCTATTTAAGTTTCTAATTTCATGTTCCTATTTTCCTATATATTAGTTGTAATCGATTGAAGATTGAGAGAGCGATTTGATTATTGAATGAATGTGTTGAGTGTGATTCTCCTTTTCCCCCTCTCTACTTTGATTTCCCCTCCCTTCCCTAAGGGTTCTCTATCATCCTCTCAACATCCACTTTCTCAACCTTAACCCTCTCCACTTCCTTTGTCTCCCTAATTCTCCATAGGGTAGCACTAATGAAGTGATTCATATGAATCTAGTTGCTGTCCTATACATTACCTCAATGTTTTAAACCCAAAAAACATGCGAGTATTGATTAGGTTCTTTCCCTCTCGGAGGTTTTTGATTCTTCCTTCTTAGAGTTTGATTCTTATTACTTTTAAGAACAAATCTCCACCAATTGAAGATCAAGTACATCAAATTGGAAGGACTCATCATTAGTTCACTACTTGCAAGATTGAAGCCCATCTTCACTTGCGATTCCCCAAAAGTTAGGGTTTTTCTTCCAAAAACCTAGACGCATTAATTTTTGGGTTCCCTCCCTTAGAATCAGTTGATATTCGGAGGAGACCCTCTTCACCCCTATTGAGGAGATTAATCTTCTCTGTGGCCCTATTTTCTAAGGTTGTGTGTGTGATCCTCATCTTCTTCAAAATTTAGGGTTTTCTCCTAAAGCCCTAATTTACCTATCTCACTAGTTCTTCATCAGAATCAAATATATTTTGGAGTACTTCATTACCCTTACAAGGCAATTTGATCCAAATTTGGGCTCTTTCTGATGGCTGGTTTTGAAGCTTTGGTATTTTTTCCATTTATTGTTGATTTCCCCTTGATGCCATCATGTCTGAAGTAACTACTGCAATCTTAGGATCTGATGGGCAAGGTCGCAATGAATACATGCATTTTGGTACTAGCTCTGTGAAATTGGAGGGAACTTGATGTAATACTGTAATTGAGGAAGCTCAAAACAGTATCAGGATAAGATCTTTTCTCAGAGAATAAAGAACTCTAGATTTGGAGAATAAAATCATGCTGAAAATTGTTGAAAGATGAAAAAGATAGAACAATAGACAATAAAATGACACTCGGGCTTCACATCGTAAGCTGGATCAGTTGGATCAAACACCAATCTACCTTGATCAAACACAAGAGATTCTTTATCAAACACAAGAAGAGAGTTGCATAAGCAGACTTTGTTTTAAAATTCTAAGTCGTCTCTGAATGCTTACAATTGATCACTATTTATAAGACCAACTAAATAAAAACATTACATGCCGAACTTCCACCTAATAGTAGTAGAAAATCTTCACCTATTAAAGTTGGGGTAGGAAAGTCTTTATCTTCCAACTATTAAAGTTGGAAAAGTCTTCACTTATTCAAGTTGGAATAGGAAAGCCTTCACTTACCAGCTACCAAGTGTGAAAAAATCATCACCTCTTAATGTTGAAATGGGAAAATCTTCACCCACTAACTACCAAAGGTGAAAAAGTCCTCACCCATCATCACTTGCAAAAGTGAATTGATTCCCCCCTTCAGTAAAAAAGTAAAAGTAAAAGTAACTTCTAATCACTTAAATTAAACTGACATTGGACCAACATAGACTATGGTTCAATTGGACTAAACTAAGACTTAAAAGCATGAAATAAAAAATAAGTACGGAAATTAAAAATCATCAGCAAGTTCACATGCTAGTTACTCTTGTTGGCCTTCTTCCTACGGATGTAGGTCTTCAGATCTGCATCATAACTCATTACCTCATCAGGTCTAGATCTACCTACCTTACTATTGTTGAGGTATCATTGGACACATCATAGACAAATCAAAGAACCCTCTAAAGAGGGTACACCTTATGACAAATTGATCATTAATGACTGGTAATGTCTTTTTTGATCAATTCTATTCATCAATCTATTTCTAGGGGATTCTTGTTGTTAGAAACTACTTCTTAGATCTGGGTTGGTGCCAAGAAACCTATGAACAGATACAAAATGATGCTCAGGTATTTGATTTTCTCAAGAAATTTTGTACCACTACTCAGCAAGCACTCTCTGTGTCCAAGTACTATGCTGAACCTCACAGTCTGTCGTATGACCTTGACCACTTTACGACCGTCACCCTACCAATATTGAAGACATTATTGCCTATACTAAGCGTGTGGACAAAATCAGGGTGTATGATTTCTTGACTGGTTTGGATGTTGAGTATGATCAGATTCATGTCCAGGTACTTTGCAAATCTCCCTTCCCTACTCTGGAATAGTCCTTTGCCCTGGTTCATATGGAGGAGTGTTGTCGTAACTCTATGCTTCATCCTCCCACTAATAAAAAATCAGCCTTACAGATTGGTTCTACTACTACTACTTCTGAGGGAGCAACTCGTATCTAGTGACACCACCAAGGAGGTTGTTAAATGTGAACACTGAAATAAAACATGCCATACCAAGGCAACATGTTGGAAACTTTATGGAAAACTAACTGATTTGGAAGCTAAGCGTGCTCATGTTCGATCCAAAATCAAGGCAAATCAAGATGAAACTGTTGACACACCACCTGCAACTAATACTAGTCTCTTCTAGGAGGTACTCCAGGCTTTCATGTGCATGCTCAAGGCTTCTAATTCATCAACTCTTACCAATTCAGCCTCTTCAGGTTCCAACTTTTCTCATTCAGGTATCATGTTTTGTGGTTACTGTGCTTTGGTAGTCTCAAGACCTTAGATCATCGACTCTGGTGCCATTGATCAAATGATTGGTTCTTTCAGCTTATTCCACCAATTCTCACCCACTTCAGGCAAAGACAAAGTTAGGGTAGCAGATGGCACCCTATCCTCTGTCTCTGGAATGGGTTCTATTCAGTGTTCTTCTATTACATTATCTTCAGTTTTACATATCCTTAATTTTACTACTAACATACTATCCATTAGTAAACGTATTAGGGACTTAAACTGTAACGTAACATTTTTTCCTTCCCACTGCATTTTTCAGGATCTGGCAACAGGGAAGACGATTGGATGTGGTAAGGTGCAATGTGGTCTCTATTTGCTTGATGATGGTTGTCGCCCTACAATTACAATAGCTATTTCCCCTCATCAACTACCTTCTGTCTCTGATTAGCAGTAGTGGCACTGTCGTTTAGAACACCCTTCACTTGGGACATTATCTAATTCATTTTCGCAATTAGTTAAACGATGTACTAGGGATGAATTTTTTTTGTGAAGCTTGTACTCTGGCTAAATAAACCCGTTCCAGTTATTTTCCATTAAATAAAAGAAGTTCTTCAATTTTCCATTTGGTTCACTCTGATGTATGGGGTCTGTTTCCTTGACCATCTATTTCTGGTAAACGATAGTTTGTGTCTTTCATTAATTGTCAATCTCGCACAACTTGGCTGTATATGATGCAACACAAAAGTGATGTGTTCGGTTGTTTTCAATGATTCCATGTGATTCAGACATAGTTTCAATGCTACTATAAAGATTCTTTCGTAGTGATAATGGTATAAAGTAATGGGCGAGCTTCTGGCACAACGGTTAAGTTGCACTATTGCCACATGTTGGTCACAAGTTCGAAATTTGGAAATAGCCTCTCTTGTGAAGCAGGTGGTAAGATTGCATACATTTGCCTCTTCCATCCCTGTAGTAGCGTGAGCCTTGTGTACTGGGTTGTCTTTTTTATAATGGTACAAAGTATATGGAGGGCCAGTTTCAGAGATACCTTACTAATCATGGGATTCTTAATTAGACTAGTTGTGTTGGTACTCCAGCTCAAAAATGGAGTGGCCGAATGCAAGAACAAGCACTTATTGGACAATTCCCTTGCCATGATGTTTGCCAGACAGGTTCTCTCTCAGTACTGGAGTGATGTTGTCCTCATTGTTGCTTACTTGATCAACCACATGCCTACTTGAGTTCTCGATTCCCGGACTCCTGTTGACGTTCTTCAAGGGAATTTTTCCTTTTTGGTTCCTCCAAAGATTTTTGGGTGTGCCTGCTATGCTTGGGATCGTCATTCACTAGGGAAATTGGAACCTTGTAGCATTAAGTGCATATTTATGGGTTATTCTCCTACCCATAAAGGATACAAATGTTACCATCCTCCTACTCAGCGTACTATAGTCACCATGGATGATGTGTTTTATGAATCTGTTGGCTATTACTCCTTGCCACCTCTTTAGGGGGAGTCTGTTATTGATAGTGAAGAGGTGACTACGAATCTGCTTGCTCCACCAATGTATCTGCCATCATTCTTTGAGATTCTCATGCTCAGAAAGAGAGTGAGGGGACAAAGATTAATGTTCTAGCCCAAGGGGAGATAGAGACTACTATTCTAGCTTAGGGGAGATGACCCCTATTCAACGTACTATTGGAGAATTTCAGAGGCAGATTGATAGTTCAACTCTTCAGGTGTATAGTGCAACTTTAGACAACCACCACTATACAACACCTTTGCACATCTCCTCACTAGCTCTGGATCCAGAACCTACTGACCTTAACATGTCACTTAGGGATAATTCCTTATTCTGACCCAACCTATTGCTCTTAGGAAAGGTACTAAGACTTGTACTCAACATCCCATATCCCTTGTTGTCTTTTATAATTCCCTTTCTCCCTCTATCGTGCTTTTTTGTCCTCTCTTTCTTCTGTTCTTGTTCCCTATAATTGGCAGGAAGCGTTTGCAGATGGAAAATGGAAGGCATCAACGGTGGAAGAAATTGGAGCCCTAAAAAAGAATGATACATGGGAATTTGTGACTCTTCCTCCTGGAAAAAGACTAGTTGGGTTTAAGTGGGTGTTCATGGCAAATCAAAAAATAGATGGCTTAGTAGACAGGTACAAAGCTAGGCTTATGGCTGAAGGATTCACTCAAATATATGGAATCGACTACCAAGAGACATTTGCATCGGTTGCCAAATTGACTCTGTGTGAGTTTTGCTCTCATGTGCTGTAAATCTAGGATGGGATCTCCAACAACTTGATGTAAATAATACATTCCTCCATGGAGAGCTCGATGTGGAAGTGTATATGGATATTCCACCAGGATTCTCCCAATGATAGAAGTCATAGAACTTAGGGCAATGTCTGTGAATTGAAACGTGCTCTCTATAGGTTGAAGTAGTCACCTCGAGCATGGTTTGGGAGATTTCACAAGGCAATGACCTCTGTGGGTTGTAAGCATACTAATGCTGACTATACATTGTTCATAAAAAGGTTTGGATATAGAATTACTATGCTCATTTTCTATGTGGATGACATCGTGGTAACATTAAATGATAGTGCTAAGATTGATCGTCTCAGGGGCTTTCTTGGCCGAGAGTTTGAAATAAAGGATCTTGGAACACTAAGATATTTTCTTGGGATTGAAGTTGTCTGGTGATGCAGATAAGTCAGTTAATGGGCTTATTTTATTGGACATAAGCCTTGGATTGGGTTATGTATGTGTTAGGCCTTTGATCCTATGGGTTTTCTTTGTAATGTGTCACTTTAATGGGCCTAAAATATGGGTAGAAAGTAGGAAAACGAGATTTAATTCATTAATTTAGTTATAGTCCTGTTTTGAATCTATTTCCTTTGTTATTTCAGTTTTCTAGTCAGTTTAGGTTTCCCAATTAGTTAAGCATTGGGTTAGGCATTTCATTTTTAGTGTTTGAGTCAATTTGAGTCTTCTATATAAGTTTGTAAAGGGCTACAACATTGAACACGAATTTAAATGAAAAAAAAGTAAGCTTTGTGCTGAAAAACTGTGAGATGCAGTGCTGTGAGAGACAACTTGGGTGAGATGCCCTAGGGAAGAGTGAGATGCTTGACCTAACCTATTTCCCTACCCCATTTTTCCCTTCATTCTCTTATTTCTGTTTTGTTCATACTATCTATCTCTGAATTTGATTTTTATTGAATTTAATAAAGATCTTGCCTGGATTAGGATCATTTGATCTGTTATCTGAGACTGGTTTATTGGGTTGTCATCCTTCTGATACTCCTATGTAAGCTAGTACCCGACTCAAGGAAAAGGAAGGTGAACCGGTTGACAAAGGTCGTTATCGACGGTTGGTAGGAATACTGATCTATCTCTCCCATACATAGCATATTGTTGTGGCTATTAGTTTGGTGAGTCAGTTTATGCATGATCCCTATTCCTCCGAAATGGAGGCGGTTCATGCGTATCTTGAGATACTTGAAGTCGGCTCCAAAAAATGGGATCCTTTTATCTCCTCATGATCATCTAAGGTTATTGTATATTCGTGGGTGGGAATCTTGTCACTTGGCGCAGCAAGAAGCAGAATGTGGTAGCTAGAACCAGTGCTGAAGCAGAATTTTGTGCTATGGTACAAGGGATTTGTGAATTATTGTGGTTACGCATACTATTGGATGATTTTCGGTGTACCTGTTCATCTTCCAATGATGCTCTACTGTGATAACAAGGTTGTTGTTAGTATCGCTCATAATCCAGTACAACATGATTGTACTAAACATGTGGAGATTGACTAACACTTCATCAAAGTGAAGTTGGATGCTGGTTTGATTTGTGTTCCCTTTGTGAAGTTTGGTGATCAGTTAGCTGATATGTTCACTAAGGGGTTAATCGGGTGTGATATCTATGCACCAATTTGAGGGGAGTGTTAGAATGTGTAATTAAGTGTTGTAAGGGCACATTGGCCTTTCCCCACTTCCACCAACCCTATTTAATGAGGGTTGGCTGAAAGGGGTGTGGGCATACTTATAATTTTGGCTCTTCTTTGCTTATTCTAAATAGAGTGCTTGTGTGGTCATTCAGATCATTCAAGCATTCTACCCTACTCATGCTGTTAAAAATTTCCTTTTCGTGTTTGTTTAGTTTAGAAGTTCAGTTGTAAATGTGTTGTAAGGCTTCACTGCTGCACTTAATTGATTGAATGAAAGATTGGCTTGTTGCCTTTAAAGTTCTGTGGTGATCCCAAGGTCATATCCCCCTCCTTTTCTTATTTTCTTCCTCAGTTGAACAGGTCAGATACCTTTACCTTATGTACGCTATTCTTCTTCAAGTTTTCAGATTCTGTTTAGCTTAATCAACTACCTATCGTGCTTCTAGTTTTTGTTCTGAGTTTCACCTTAAGTTCTGGTTTTAGAAGACTGATCAATCTTGCTGTCGGTTCCAGGTGTCCTACTCTGAGTGTGATTTTTGAGAAACTTTTTCAGATCAATATTCTGTTATTGCTGGAATTCATTTACTGTTTATTCATTAAGCTGAACATTATTCAATTCTGTTCTGAGCTCTTTAGTTCAGTATGCAATTACTCAGTTTTTGAATTATCCTACTTCCAGTAGGACTCTTCAGTAGCTTAACATCCAACCATTGGATTGATTTGAAGTTTTGATATTCTGTTCACTTATCAATCAGAGCCTTCGGCCAGCTTACTTGTCAAATCAGTCTCTGATTTACTGATTTCAGTTTCCTCTTAAACCTCGAGTGTTTTCCTTTACTGCAATTCTATTTTCTGCTTGATTTCTAAACTCTGTCCTCAGATGATTTAGATTAGCCATCAACATGTTTCTATAACCACACAATGACATAGCTTTCCTAATCAGCTAAAGATTATTCTCCATGTAACTTGTTGGCCTGAGACACAGTCATAATCTAGTTTCTATTTATTTCTGTTACAATATGTGTTCTTGACCCTAGTGCATGACCTTATCCCCTTAATTTCACACCAAATCACCACTGCAGTGTACTCAATCAACCATAGTTTTCTCACCTTCATCTAACATCATGCCTGGACATGGGACATTCTTTCCCCATGCTTTCTGATTCTGTAACCAGAGCCTGTTCCAGCCTGTTGGAGAATTTCAACAAAACCTCAACTCCATTAACAATTAAACACTATCAAGTTCCATCACTCCTGACCCTTCTCCCTAAGCCCTTCTCCCTACTTAAACACCTCTTGCTACGACTGGATCATCTGAGCCAAAGCGTATCCTGGTCAAATGACCTTTACTTTCTTGGAAAGGAACCTTGCGGATAACTGGGATTCTGATGGTTTGGGTGATAGAGATCATCTTGTTGGGAAAAACCCTACATGAACTGTACAAGTGCAGCTATGCCGGTTATAGATCATGTTTCTTGCATGTGTCATTCTCTCGGTTTCCCCTTTAACGTTTGGATGAACACCATAGAAATCTTCTTGCCTCAACATGCTATTTGGATGTTGGCTGCCAATAAGCTTCTGGGGTGGTGAAAACCATGTGGAGAATGAAGTCAGTGGTCATGTCAGAATGGTCCTATAGGCAGTTGCTGTTTGATTATGCCAGACTATGCAGTCGGATTCAGATTTGAAAGCCCTTATTTATTGCTGTTTTTCAAGTAAGAGCTTAAAATAAAGTCATAGGATGTGCCAGTTCTGTTTCTAATGGAGCTTAAGTTAAGCATTATCTGCATTTGACTGATATTATTGCAAAAGTAAGCTGTTCTCACAGTCTTCATCTGTATTTCACTTCACAAGGTAATTTAATTTAAGTATCTATTTCTGAAATGTCGGGGCAAGTCTTCTATAATTTCCTGCCTGTTTTTTTTGAATTTATGTTGAGTTCTGAGCTATTTATGTCTTGCTTTGCAGGCAGATTTTGATTTATGCTCTGAGTGTTATAATGATGGGAAGTTTGACTCTGGAATGTCCCCAGCTGATTTCATTCTCATGGAACCTGCTGAGGCTCCTGGTGTAAGTGGGGGTAGTTGGACAGATCAGGAGACTCTCCTGCTTCTGGAAGCCCTGGAGCTTTATGGAGAGAACTGGAATGAGATTGCTGAACATGTGGCTACGAAAACCAAAGCTCAATGTATCATGCATTTTGTTCAAATGCCAATCGAGGATATGTTTTTGGAGGGTACAGATGATTTTGATGCCAGTAGCCAAGGAAATACAAATCCAGGTTCAACCAATAATAATTCATCTGCTTTGAAGGATGTTCCAGAAACAACCGAGAGTAAGGCAAACAAGGAGAGCAAAAGCACAGCCAATGAGGACAGTGTCAGCACAGCCAATGAAGAGAGCAAAATCACAGCCAATGAGGAGAGCAAAATCACAGCCAATGAGGAGAGTAAAAGCACAGCCAATGAGGGTAAAAGCTTAGCTAATGAGGAGCAATCCCTCTCTTCACAAATGGATCTGTCAAAGTCAAAAGATGGAAGTCAATTTAAGGTTGCTTCAGATTTAGATACTAACCATGCACTAAAAGCCTTGAAGGAAGCATTCCAGGCTGTTAGCTCTCTTCCTGAGCCTGGAGGTTCACTTTCATTTGCTGAAGCAGGGAACCCTGTAATGACATTGGTATGTTGGAGATGTCCCCCATAAACACACTGCTACTCGTTAGTCATAATTGCATGCTCATTCCACCATGTGCTTTTATTTGATTATTGTATTTATTTATTTCTGCAGGCAGCATTCTTAGCACGCCTGGTGGAACCTAATGTTGCTGCGGCTTCAGCCCGTAGTTTACTAAAGGCTATTTCTGAGGATTCTCCTAGCATTCAGCTGGCTACTAGGCACTGTTTTCTTCTTGAAGATCCATCAGATGACGTGAAGGAACCCTGTGTCTCTGAGAGGTTTGTGGCTTGGTTATGGGTATATTATGGTTTAATTAGTCACACTTGGAGTGCTAGATCTGATCACTTTGTAGGAATTGCAGTGCTGTTGTTGAAATGGTTGATGCGGAGGCCCAAAATAAAAACCAGGATGTGGAACACCAGGGGGACGAAGCCCGCACATCAAATTTGGATGGAACTGATGCGTCTAATGATTCTACTGTCAAGAAAATTGAGAATGCTGTTCCAAAAGAGGAGCCATTTGCTTCTCCTAATGAGGGTTCGACGGAGAAGCTGTGTGTTTCAAAGGTGCTAGATGACGCAGCAACTGAGGAGATGGTCACCACAAGTTCTCAGGATAAGGTCTCACCAAGTACTCAGCAAGTGGTTGAACCTACTGCTGTGAAAGAATCAAGTGAGCCAGCTTTGCCTGGGGATGAAAAATCAAACTCAATGAAGGACGATTTGGCTTTGCCAGCAGAGGACCCACCAAGTTCTGTAAATAAATCAGTTGATGTAGGTTCAGTGGTCGAGGCCACTCAATGTGAAGAGGTTCCAAAGGCCGTTGATATGGAGCCTGATCCAATTCCCTCTGAAGAGAAGGAGAAAGAGACTCAGCAACCAGTTGCACTTACTTCAGTGGTTCACAGTGGAACTGATGAAAAAACTGCAGATAATACAGGTTCTTACAGTGAGATCTTTTTGCATTTCCCTTTACCCCTTATAATTTGGGCGAGGGAAATTATGTTATATGCTCAAATTTATTTGGTGGGTGGTGTTTGGGGTAAAGTTTGGTGAAAATCCTTGACTGATGATATCAAGTATTTTTTCTGATCATATTTCCCTCGATTTTCTTGCAGATCAGGATAACACAAAACAGATAGATTGTAAAAGTGAGAAGAAGTGCAAATTGAATGAAACTAAAGATCATCATAATGTAGATAAAGCAAAATGTGCTGCGATAACTGCTATCTCAGCTGCAGCTGTGAAGGCAAAGCTTCTTGCCAAGCAAGAAGAAGACCAAATACGACAGCTTACTACCTTTTTGATTGAGAAGCAGGTACCCTCACAGGCAGATAGGGGTAGTGATGGCTATCTTTAGTGGTTTACATTAACCTGATTTTGATCTATCATTCTGTCATCCACTGCAGGTGCATAAGTTGGAGACCAAGTTGGCTTTCTTTTCTGAGATGGAAGGCATGATAATAAAAGTCAAGGAACAAATGGATCGGTCAAGACAGAGGCTTTACCAAGAGCGGGCCCAGATAATTGCCACACGACTGGGCTTACCCGCTTCCTCATCGAGAGCATTACCAACATCATATCCTAACAGCAAAATCCCAATGGGCTATACAAACTCGGTGCCAAAGCCATTGCCAAGCATTAGCTCTTCAAAGCCTTCAGTTAAAAGAACCATGATGACTTCAGCTCCTCTCCTGTCAAACGCATCTATTCCCAATAGTGTCACAGGAAGTTTAAGTCATCCATCAAACCAGGACAAACTTTCTTCAGTTGGAACAAATTTGTGATCCAATTACAGACATGCTGATGTAATCTTTTTTCACTTCTATACAGCAGCTCTGTGAGGTCTATTACCAACTATAACAAGTAATTAATTGTTTTACTGGGAAAAGCTGAGTAGTACTATGGTGAATGGGTTTCAAGTCTTCTCATCCTGTAATGTACTTGTGACTCATATGTGGAGGCCTGGACCCATGAACTGGTGGGCCTATTCTTCACCCCAGGAACTCCCCAAGATTATACGTTAGTTCTAACTGATGATAATGACATCTATCTAACTTTTAATGTCAAAAGAAAATCTCATGTGGTATTCAAAAATCTGCAGATAGTTCCCCTGGATGGTTTTCGACTGTTCGTGAACCCATTACATTTATGCCAAGTATAGATGGTAGAACCAGCATAGGAAGATGGACATATCCAGATTTTCAAGAATATTCTGGATTCCTCTTGGTATTCCTAAGGATTGGCATCTTATTTATTTTATCTAACAATATTTTTAGTGTTTCTTTTATACATTTCTTATAAGGGATAGGGATTTCAGGTTTTTGTTTTATCTGCGGGTATGCCTGTAAAAAGGCAAGCTGGAGCCTGTAAAAAGGAAAGCTGGAGCCTTGGTTGTAGTCAGGAACAAAAAAAATTGGCAGTCACACTTCTACTTGGATGTCTATTTTTACTTGTAATGAATGAGTGTTTTATTTCTTTTCTCTAACGTTAGTCTTTAGCATTTCTTTTTATATTGTGATAAGGGATAGAGATTTCAGGTTTGGTTTTATCAGCTGGTATTCTCTGGATGTATAAACAAGCTGGAGCTTTTGCTATAGCGAGGAATATTAATATTTCCATTCCTGTTGCTACTTCTTTTAGTTGACTCAAAATTCTTCCACATGTGGAGCTTGGATCATGTTCTTTGCATGAACCTGAGAAAAAGGAAAGAAGTGTTCTTTTGTGATTCCTTGCCCTACCTGGCCTTCATGATGGCAGTTGATCAAAAGGTGAATCCTGATCAGATTCCCCCCCCCCCCTTTTTTAGTGGTTTGCAATTTTGGCAATGATTTGGAATGCCAGATTGAGTTTTGATGAATTTTTGAAATGCTGAACCTATATCATTTAGTCAATTTATTGGTATTTGCAGAGGCTCTCTTTTTATTCATCAGATGCCGAGTAAAGTTCCAACTACAGGATATGAGAATTATTATATAGATGCTGAGTAAGGTTCTAACTTTGGGATATGGGCATACAAAGAAATATTATATCAGGTTAGAATTAATGTAGGTCTTTCCATGTTGAAGAAGCTTCCTTAGACTTCTGGACATGCTCTTTCTGAGATAACTCAGATGTCAATTCCTTGTCGATGCCTTTTTTACATTAATCAGAGTTGTTTGATTTGACATTATGGAACTTCTTTTTCTTTTATTGCAGAAGCAAAACCGATGCCTCCATGTTGTAGCTGCAGGGATTCTGTTTGTTAAATAAACAAAAAAGATTCAGAACTGTAGGTTCTGGGAAAATCTCTTTTTACATTGTTGGTCATAGATCCATTTGGCTAGTTGTTGAATTACAGACTAGGTCATGCAGACTAAAGCCATTATTGTGCATCTGCTTTTGGTATTAGTTGGGTTTAATAGCTGGTCATTTTATTGGAATTAAGGATATTTTTAGCTATACCACAGCTAGTGGTATCTAATTTGACACACTTGTTTTATTTCTTGATAAAGTTTCCATTCATTATTCAATTATTCAGTATTTCAGTGTGAGCTTTTCAGATATGATTTCATGATTTTGCTTCGTCTGAGTCTCACTGCTAGTCTCATTACTATCTAGAAACTGTGAAAGGTACACCAACCATTTACATCCTTGTTCCTTTTCCATCTGAAATATGGTCTTGAGAAGAGATTGAGCTTCTTCGAGCCCTGATGTATATCTCCAGGCAGGCAACTGGCCAGATGGTCCTATCTGAAATCCAACAGTTGTTCCTCAGCAGGAGACCCATAACATAAGGGGTGGGAGAAAACAAAATTTTTTCCTGACATCATTGGACTGTCAGTTACCCTCGCCATTTTCCTGATAGTCGTCATTAGGTTGGCGTTTTGAATATTCCAACTTATTATTTCCCTGGGGTCTTAAGTGTAGATGTTCAACATTCTTTTTCTTGTTTTCTTACTTATACTTGCAAAATGATAATTAGATAGTTTTCATTTTGACCTTTTTGTTTTTAATTTTTTCTTTTAATCGTGGATCCATGTAGCCGACCCCAACCTGTTGGGAAAAGGCTAAGTTGTTGTATTCCATTGGTTGGTAAGCATAGTAACGAGATAGAAAACTGCAGTGGTGCTCCTCCCACTTCAACTATTGGATGGTTGTCTTGAACTCTTGATAACTTGTCTTTCCACCAATAATATATTGTGAGTTTGTTATGTTTAATGTGGTTTTGGAATTTCTGACCTAGCCAAGATGACTAAGCATGCAGGTTCCAATTAATGGGGGTAATTTATGCCCGCATTAATTAATTGAGGATATTTTCAGTGGGACTATTCCTCTGAAGTTCGTCTAAATACCAGGCAGACCCATGTCACACCACTGGCTATTAGCCGATACGGTCCTTAGATTTTCATTTGGGCTTTTAGAGCCTGTTTTCCCCCTGGTTATTCTGTTTGCTGAGAAAGGGGATGACAGTTCTGGCAATCAAACCAGAAGGGTATTGCTATATTTATAATATTTGTCCTTCGTATAGGTAATTTTTTCTTCCATATAATACTTATTATCGTGTTGTAAATGAAACACACATTTAGCCAGAATTTTTTCTATCAAGATGTAAATGTTTTCTTAGACTGACATGATATAGGTGAAGCCAAAATTCCAAAAATTAAGTTCATGTACCGGACTCTGATTAGGTGGGATGATACATAAATAGGATTGCTATATATTCCAATTGGCAACAATTGTAAAGGTGATGCTGTTGCTGGTTAGTTGCCTGCCCTGCTAAAAGTAATGAGGGAATGACTTACTGCTGTTTTAGGATTGGGGCCATTGAGTATTTATTTTGCTTAAAGGTGATGCTGTTGCTGGTTAGTTGCCTGCCATGCTAAAAGTATTAAGGGAATGATTTACTACTGTTTTAGGATTGGGGCCATTGAGTATTTATTTTGCTCATTTTTCAGTGGATTTGTGAGATTGTTTTAGTAAGTTTCACTCTTGATTGTTCCATATTTTTAGTAATTGTTTTCACATTTGGTTGGTTGGTTGGTTGGTTAAGATTTCAGACAACTAAAGTGTGGATACCAACAATTTTGCAAGGAGTAACTATGTGGACCTGCTACATGAACAAGTCTTTGTTCAAGAAGATATCCTGTGGGTGCTATTTGCACCTGTTATGAGCTATTGCTTGTCTTTTGCTTTTTCCTTTGTACCTGTGACTTTCTTTCTCGTGAGCAAGTCTTAACGAGCATTCTGGGCCTATCCTTTTCTCTTTTTCTGTAGGGAGTGGGGTGGTTTTTTTCTTTTTTCCTTTTTGTAGGGTTTTTTTTTTTGGGGGGGGGGTGGTTACTAATATTGGCACCATGGTAAATCTCAACTCAAAGCTGTAGATGATGAGTTAGCGTTAGCAATTTTTGATAGTGACTTTGGGGAGTACTTTTGGTGGTTGTTACAGATACTTTATTTTAGGCTCATCTTTGGATGGGGGAGCTGGTTGGTGGTTTTACCTGCTCGAGTGAATATGGGTTTTGAACCCTAGTTTCTGGTACAAATCCCCATCTTTACCAAGGAGCTGTCTTCTTAGGATATTTATCCCCATCAGAGCTGCATAGCCTCTTTCCTTTTGGTGAAGTGGAGTGCCAATTCAGTCAGTCTGGGTGTAGTTTATTTTGCTGGTTTTCTTTTTTGATTAGTTTTTCATGTCATTTGGCCATGGAATCTCTCTATGGAAGCAGAAGTTACCAGGTTACCACTTTGTACTCCTTAATTAGACAAGCTGCCTTACAATTACCTGCTAGAGTTCCTGCCATGTATCATGATCGTGGCTTGGATGCAATTGAAGTATGGGTAGATGGTTAGAAGTTGGAAATGTATGTGGATTGTTTCCAATTGGATGGCTTTGTGAAACCTCCAGTGTTGGCTCTTCCATGTTTTATCATTTCTCCTTTCTCTATGTGATTTGCAGGTTCATTCTAAAGGTAATGCGAGGGCCGTCGCCTTCATTTAGCACCTTGTATTTGTGATCTGGAAGGGTCAAATGTGTCAGTTATTAGGAAAGTGATCGAATCAGTCAAGGCCCAAACGATGTATGCTCCCGAGGGATGAGGTTCTGTCATATGTTTTCTGCCCTATATGTTCGATACAGGTTTTCTTTATATATTGCATAATGTGCTTAGAGATATTCCTTTGACATGTCTGATTGTCTGAACTTTTCTGTTGTCTTGATTAGGGGTTGATTTAAAGTTAACAGTGGTAGGTCCTCTCTCCCTCATCATGGAGAAAAGATAAAAGAAGGTGGGGGTGGGAAGGGAAGGGGTATTATTGGAGATTCAGTATATAAAAGTTGGATACAGTGAACTGTGAGAAAATGCTCGTTTTTGGTACCATGAAATTCCCTATGAGAAAGTTCTAACTTTTGGCAACAGAAATGTAGACACAATATGAGGCCTTGTATGTGGGATACTGCATCTGTACGTGTCCATCTTTGTTTCCAAAATTGCCCTTTAAAAGTAGCTGGTTCAAACTGTTCAAAAAGGACTTACATTTGATAGGTCTCTTAGACTCTTACATTGCATTGTAATTTCCTACCCAATTGACATATCTTTATAGATTTGACCAAAGATGAGGTCTTCCCCCATATAGTCTCATCTTAACCCTTGTGCTTTATATCTTTTTATCACTTTTGGGATTTAGAGACCTAAATAATGCTGTTTGCTTGGACAACCTGTGGTCACTTCCCTGTGTTTGGCAACAGTGATTGGAGAAAGTTAAAAAAGGGAGGAAGATGATAAGAAATTTAATCTCATTTGGAAGTGAAACATATAACATTTGCGGGTGTGTGGGTCTGTGGGTGTTCATTTGCCTGTTCTGTTTGGCCCTTGAAAGAAATTTTTCTTGATTTCTCAGCAGTGCTGAGAAATTAGAAAAGAGTGGAAATGAGATATTAATATAATTTTTCCTGGCGCTTTTCCTATTTAGCTATCTGCTTCCAATGTAGGAGGGAGGATATAGCGCAAAAAGTTGTTTCTTCCTTTTTGTATTTAACTTTTAAGTCCGATCAACTGGATTGGTAGCCTAGTGGAAGAAAGTCTTTGTCCCATCACCAGTCGAATCGATTGGGTGTCAATTCAAATCGGCATGTTTTACCATTACTCGGTCCCATGAAAGCACTGCTTGCCGTATAGGAGTTTTGACCGGGGTTATGATTACTACCATGGAGCACCTTATTTCTCACAAAAAAAAAAAGGTACGCCAAGTGAATGCTGAAACATTAATGACAATGACTTCAGGTTACCTCTTTAACAAATTTTTTTGGCTTCAAAGGTTCCAATTCAGCGATTCAACCACAGAACTAGGGATAGAATTGGATCAAATTGGAATCAGTCTCAGGAAACCTAGATCAACGGTTAAGTTGCACTATTACAACATGTTGGCCACATATTCAAAACCTAGAAACAACCTCTTCTACAAAGCAAGGGGCAAAAGACAGCCTCTTTTGCAAAGTAGGGGGTAAGGCAGGAGCCTCTAGGTTTCCCTCAGATCAGAAAACTCGGCGAGGATCGAGTTGGCCATGGCTGATGGAACTGCAATTTTTGAAACTGTGTTTAGCTGCTCTAGAACAAATGACCATCCTGTGAAGTTGGATTTGCCATATCATCTTTTCATGTGGCACATTCAACTCATGGTCGATGGAATTACAATTTTTGAAACCGTGTGTGTAGCTACTCTAGAACATAAGCCCTTCCTGTAAAACTGTTGGATTTGCCGTCATCTTTTCATGTGGCACATTACGCGATCAGTGAACGGAAGCTTCATGGGTCGACCTACAAGAAGAAACTTTACGCTTCCACAATTAAATGATCCTACGCCTTTAAAAAAAAGCTAAGTTCTTCAAGTCTTCTTCCCCGGTGGTCAAGCCTGATTCTGGCCAATCCAAGGATATTTGCTGAATTTAGGTCATTTATGGCTGATTTGGATCAGCATCAGCATTCTCGTGCTGATTTTGATCTCTTGAACCGTAACCCTATTAGTCCTCTGTGCCTGGGAAAGCCGGAAAGCAATGTTCTTCATTGCACATGGCCCAACAACCCCAGGCAATGAACTCAAGTTGCAATTAAATGTACTTCCAATTTAATTTAACCACTCTCCCACATTGAAATAAAACCTGTTAGAATTCCACACCTCTCAACAGTTTTTATCTAATTACATCCGGAAAGACAACAACCAGAAACATAGAATCAATTAAATAATTGGTAATACACAAAGACAATAGAACAAATTTACTACTATGCTGATCTGATCAATCTTAGAACCACTAGTAGTAAACAAAACAATAAGTAGACCCCAATGCGGGGCAAAGACATCCAATAAAACCATTCACTGTATCAAATTCTGTTGGACTGGTCATTTCAATAAAGTTGGATCAATATTTGGAGGCAATCATGGATGTTGTCTCTTCAGTTTTTCCATATGCGTTTTCTTAAAAACAGAATAAATACTCAAATAATAGCCAAATGTGGTGCCTTCTAAAGTAAACAAGAATTCACAGAGCCATCGAGAAATCAAATCCAAGCAAACACTAAGAAACTGTTTATTTCCTGCACAAAACAGTACATTACTGTTACACTCCAATGGATATATTAAAATGGTAAAAAGCCAAATAACCAATAGATAATGATTCTCTAGTCTTGTAGTTGTATGAAAGCAGTAAGAGAGTTCAAACTGCATACTTTGCTAATAGTCAGAGCAATATATCTAGCACTCGCATCCTGTTGACCTCTGCTGACTCCCACTTGCAACATCAATGGTGTCCGGCAGGTATCTTTCATTGTATCAGTCAGGAGCAAAGATGAAGAAGATTGGCATCAGTATCACTTACACAGCCTTCGTTCAAAAAATTTAAAGACAAAGTAGTCTTCCCCCAGGAGACTAAAGATGTTCTCATATTTGATAAATTATACGTATAATCCCCAGTAAACCCAGCAATCTGGACTGCCTTATCATGAACTATCAAATACTCTTTTAAGTCACTAAGCCTTCTCCGAACGGATGGGGTTGGCTACATGAGTCCTATTTTGCATTCAAGTCTACTTTAAAGTCACATAATAGAGCAATTTTATGAATGATGACGTTAGTACTCTTACTACAATTTTACAACCAAGGTTCAGACAAGAATCATTACGCTAGGAATAAGCAAAATGACTACAAAAACTAAAATGAAAGCAAGGCATTATAGTAAGAGTAACGAATCTCCAAAAATTAACCATGTGCCTTTTCTCACTTCCCTTTTTTTTTTTTTTTAAATAAATCTTTTATAATTACACCTATAATTTCTTGAAAGATTGATGCAAGGGAGTATAAAACCTACTCCCGCAAGAGAGGTAAAAAGGCAAGTTCAATAGGCTTTTCCAAACGGGCCTTAGTAGCCTGTTTAGTTGAACGGCGGCTGGGACCACCAGCCAAAATCGTGACTAGCTTTTGGCCAGTTGTTTAGTGGCTTTTAATTTCCTATTAGCTTAATTTAAAAATCAGCTGTAATAGGATTCCTCCCACAATTGGAGAGTCCTCTTTCATCTTTTATTTCCTATTCCTAGAGGCTGTACAATTGTTTTAGTTTCCTAGTAAGAAACTGAAATTTTACTTGCTTTTAAAGACTTGTAATAGGGCCAAAAGACGGATAAGCTTTAACTTACATCTCTTCCTCCTCCCCGTTCTTAAGAGCATCCTTTGCTATGATTTGAAAAGCTTCTTCTACATTAATGCCTTCTTTTGCAGACGTCTCAAAGTATGGGATATTCCCTTTTGAGGCACACCAAGCTCGAGCCTTTTTCTCTGAAACCTGGAGAAATGTGAAAAATCACACAATGACATTGGGGAGGGGAACTTTCTGAATCGATGTCAAGGAAATAAATGACTTACCACTCTGCTGTTTCCACCATCCACATCAACCTTGTTTCCCAAAACAACAAATGGGAAATTTTCTGGGTCTGAAGGGTTTGCCTGCAAGATCTCCATGTCAGCTCCATCTTATTAATGAATGCAACACGGAGGAGATTGAGTGTTTAAAGGGTTCTGGTTTGCAAAAGTTGCTCTATCAGATCTGAACTGACATACAATTGCAAACATCCTTCTTTTCAATGAAATAATCTATCCCTAGACAAAAGTTTAATTTCTTAATTGCTTTGCAAATTTGTGGGATGTATAACCATCCATAATGAAAAGTCTGAAAATTCTGCAAAAACGTCCCACCTACTAAGAAGCCCACAAAGATCACGAAAACAAAATTACAACAATGATGATGATGGTGTAAACAATAGTGATAATATACCTGAATAAGAAATTCCTCCCTCCAATTATTCAGATTCTCAAATGACTTCATCACATTAACATCATATACAAGAACACAACAGTCTGCGCCACGGTAGAAAGCAACGCCCAAGCTTTGGAATCTTTCCTGTCCAGCAGTATCCCATATCTGCCACAGGAAAAAATTGACCAAAGGTACATAAAATTTTCCATAAGAAAATTTTCATCTTCGAAGAATTCAATATAGAGATCTTGCAAAACCACTTGATATAGTCATTTGACATGGTCCTACTATCCTAGAATCTGATTAAAGAACTGCTGTTACAGCTGAATGTCTCCAGCATTTGAAATGAAGCTTGAACCCAGAGACTCATTTAAGGAGAAAACTAACAAATAATCTACTGACCCATGAAAGCATTATACACGGCCTATAATGGAAGAACACAAAGAACAACAGGAAGGATAAGAAACTGGTAGGTGGACCCTGGAGTATTTGCCCAAAAAAGGAAAAAAAGTTTGAATTGCTTTTATTCCACCTAGCTGGCTTGAACAGCATGTTAGGAACCATGGTTGAATCATTCAGATGAGCTCAAATGAGCTTCAACAGATATGATAGTAAGGCATTGACTCGAGCATCTCGATTTCTTACATCCATCTTGACTCTTGGTATCTCCAAGGCTTTAGATCCCACCCCCCCACCACCCCCCCCTCCCCTCGCGCAAAAAAAAAATGTAGGGATAATTACTTGGACAACCCCTGTACTATGGCAAGATTGCTTGAAATCCCAAACTATTGACAAGTTTACTTGAAGCCCCAAGAAACCTGACGGTGTTAGTCTGTTGTTAGTGGGTCCATTTTATTCTTATGAGTTGTTCAACTGAAACCTTTAAACCTAAAATGACCAACTTACCCTTTAAACCTCAAATAACCCTAACCCAAATTCCCTTTCAATCTTTAGAATGTTGGAGAAGAAGCTTGGTATGGTAGTGCTCCATATCCATTGACGGTGAAGGTAATCGGCCTTGGTGACTGAAATTACCCTCTCATCTCTCTTTCAAAGATGGCTGCTCTACCTCTCATCTCTCTTTCAATCTTCTAAATCAGAACAAATCTTCTACAACTGGTGCTGGAGATGGTGAAGAGAACCCATGTTCAATGTTGCCCTTTTGGGGGGCTTCAAGTGGTGGAGCTATGCAATCCAAGCAAAAACCTGAACTTCTCCCATAACAAATGATGCAGATTAATTACCAAAATATGCTTGTTTTAGTAGGAATAAGCCTAGGGTTGGGTTCCATACATGTTGGGCCTTTGATCCCATGTGTTTTGACTGTATTGGGCTACTTTTATGTGTCTAAACTAGGGGTTCTAAGGTTGCATACGGGATTCAGTGATTTGTTTCCTTTTTCTTTAGTTTCCTTTTTATATGGGGTTATTTAGTTTCTAATTTCAGTACTTAGTTAGTTTCTAATTTTCAGTCATAAGTTAGTTTCTATTTCCAGTTTTAGTAACTAAAGGACTTTCTATTTTGTAAGTTTCTAATTTTAGATTTAGTAACTAGGTGAGTTTCTAATTTTTTGTTTCCTATTTCAGTTTTTGGAAACTAAAGTTAGTTTCTATTTTCTTGTAACCCCATCATTATTATAAATAAAGGAGAGCTCTCAACATAGAGAGACGATTTGATGAACAAAAATAGATGCTACTGCGTTTCTCCTCTATGAGGGTTCTTTGTGTTTGATCAAAGAAGAAGGGTTTGGTGTTTGATCCAAGCGATTCCTTGCGGCGTGAAGTCCAGGAGGTTTTCTTCAAGCTTTCTTATTTCTTTCAAGTTTGTTTTCAAGGTTCTACTGCTGTCAAAACAATCAGGTAAGGGTTCTAATTTGTCCACAGAATTTCTGGGTTAAGATTTTCTATTTTATCTACTGTTGGCCTAGCTATCTTGGGAGTTCTGGCCATTCGATGGCCTTCTAATTTTGATCGAAGGTTAGTCCTATTCTGAAGGAAGTTCGATCCAATTTTGAGGCTAATCAGACCACTGGTTCCTGCTGAAGTGGATTGTTACTCAGTTCTGGCCGGTTATGGATTTTGCCCAGATCTGAATTTTGAATTCTGTTTTGTTTAAATCTGTATGGAACTTGACTACTGCTATTATTCTCCAATGGGTTGGACTTTCAAATCAGTCCTGTTATTAGTTCTTTGATAATACTCTACTGAAAATTCAGAAGTTAATGCCAGATTTCAGAACCTACTGTCAGAATCGAGTTCTGATTTGGTTATCTGGTCCTGATATGTTTTGATTCTAATCCTACTTATTCAATTACTCTATTTCTGTTGCTAGAACTTCTAATTGTTGATGCAAACTCTATTTCCTGAAATTCCTGATTGTGAATCTGCTAATTTTGGTTTCTTCAAGGACTGTTGACTGGTTTAAGCTAGACTGTTGTTGCTGTTTACTATTGGGTGGTTTTGGTTGTTCTCTAGTCTAAAAGTTCCTGCAGTTTTGGGACTAGTTTGGTTGTCAAATCCATCCCTACATTAACAAATCTTCCGTTTCTTCTCTCTCATCCTTTCCTGAGACCTTTCTAATGGAGAAATCTATAGTGTTCTCTCCCTAGTAATGCTCCTGATAAGCAAGAACATTAGGACTCTCCGCAGCAGCTTTTAATGGAGCAAGGGCCATCAAAATTTGGGGGTTGAGAAATAAAATTGGCATGAAGATGATGAGACTCGTGGAGAATCAGAGAAGCAGAACCCATTTTCTTCATCCTCCTAGGGTATCATCAAGAAATCATTCAACTTTGTGCTTATAAACCCAGCTCATCATTTGGCTTTTCTGCTGATAATGTTTGATGGGAACAGAGATGAACCAAAGCTAAGCCTTTAATGCTACTCCAAGGAAACCCTGAACCTTGTGGTTGCAGATGTAAATGGGCCTCCTTTAATACTTCTGCTCAAGCAATGAGATTTCATTAATCCCAAAAATTTCTGCTGCAACTGTTTATTTGTCCTCCACCATGACTATGAAAATGTGGTTTTCTTTCTACTTGAGTTGATGAGCATGATTTTCTACTCTTCAACACCCACTGACCTCTTAGTCCAAAAAGATTTTAGTTATGAAAATATGAATCTAGGTCTAGCAATGGAACAGAGGTTTAAGAGGTTCAATGTTAATCAAATAAAAGCCTTAACCTGTGTGGGTCCTAAAATGTGTTAGGGATATGCCCACACTCCTATAGTTGGTTTTGATGATAGCAAACATATGAAGGTATTTCACAATTTGCCTTCAAGTATTGTTTTGTAGAGACTTCATATCAAAGATCGACTTTGATAAATGAAAGGAAGAAATAAAGATTGAAGTCAGCAAATGAGGTGTATCAACAAGTTCGTTCAATGCTTGAAGAAGATATCAGAAGAATTCAAGCTTCAAGATGTCAAGACATGAAGCTCAAAGACATGGAATTTCAAACAAGAAGAATGGAAGAAGAAGTGCCAAGAGTGGAAGTGAAGATAAAGACTTCAAGGTTCAAGTGGAGAAGAAGACCTCTAGGATAGAATGGTTGTTTATATGTAAAGTTCTATATATATATGTGCACGCACCTCATGCATTGCATAACACCATGCTAGAATGACCTTAGGACATACTTTGACCAAGTATGAAAGTCCCTAAGTAGTTAGGTACATATTAGGAAAAATATGCTCTAGTGAAATTCAGTGAAAACCACATTGACCTAACTCAAGGGTATTTTGGGAAATCTTAGAGTCGGTATCAAGAGATGAACCCTTCACGGAAGTTGTAGGAAATCGAGTCACGATTCCAACACAACTAGAATCGGGTTAATCCGATGTCAAACCGAAGAGTTATGGCCAAAATACTGACGACTGGTCAGTATGACAGTTGTCTGTAAAAAACATGACAGAACTGTAGGCGGTTGACCGGATGGAAGCCCTGGTCGACCAGACCTATCCGAGGCCATAGCCAGTCGACCGGATGACCAGCACCTACTTGGACCATTTGTAACGGCTAGTTTTCTATCTCCAACGACTCCTTCTGGTTGACCGGCTATTAATGGCGGTCGACCGGTAGATCCAAAATATGATCGTTAGAGTCCGATTTACTGCCTAAAAAGCTCTCCTAGGCTCACCTATAAATACCTCTAATGCTACTCATTAATTAACAATTAATCCTAACTTTGGAGGAGCATTATTTAAGCATTACAAGTGAGAATTGATCTAAACCATCTCTTGAGTTCAAGTTCTTCATTTTACATTCAAGAGGAACTCAAGACCATCTACAAGTCTTCATCTACATATTGGCATTTGTATTGCAAGCATTAAGAAGACTTCAAAGGTGCATTCTATCATCATTGCATATTTCATTTGCACTACACCGGAGGTAATCCTCTATTATTGCACTTCTCTTATTTCTCTGTTTTTACATTAAGTCTAGACTGTACTTAGGCTTTTGTAAAGGATTCTCTTATCCTTAAAAGAGTAAGGTGTCTCTCTACCTTAAGGGAGATTGTAAGGTATCTCTTTACCTATAAAGGGGATTGTACAGATATTCTTATCCTTAAAAGATTGTAAAGGTTTTCCTCCCTACCTACTGTACTGAAAGGGAAGAGCTAGTGGAATACCTTACAAGAGGATCTTGTAGGGAGTGGACTAGACTCGGATTGAGTCGAACCACTATAAATCTTAGTGTTGTGTGATTGTATTTATTTTATTTATTCTGCAACATTTTAATTTGCAATTACACTTGGGGATATTATTTTAAAAAGATTAAATTTTCATTAAAATAACCTATTCACCCCCTTTAGGCTATTTCAATTAGTATCAGAACGGGAACTCAATTTATTTAGGACTATTTCAGTCTTAATAGTGAGTCAAAGACCATGGCCACATCCCAAGGACCACCAGAGGGCATGAATGCCTCGAGACCATAGTTATTAAGGTGGTAAGGCGACCGAGGCGTTTGAAGGTCTTTCGGAGCGCTTTGGCAATAGGGCGAGCATAAGGCGTCGCCTCATCGAATAAAGCGTTCTAGTGTTGTTTTTTAGTGTAACCATTTTATTTGACACAAATAGCAAATTGAAAATAATATAATTCTACTTATAAGCTAAATAAGATTAAAGATTCATACCAATGCAAGATTCATACCATTATCACAATAGAAAT
Source organism: Macadamia integrifolia (assembly GCF_013358625.1). Classification (NCBI taxonomy): domain Eukaryota; kingdom Viridiplantae; phylum Streptophyta; class Magnoliopsida; order Proteales; family Proteaceae; genus Macadamia; species Macadamia integrifolia. The sequence goes on along the minus strand of NC_056559.1, from coordinate 11,712,012 downwards.
CTCAATCAGTATACACCAACAACAGATGTCAAAGTGCTTGCTTTTGATAGAATTACATCGCCATGTAATCACAAAATTGCAACCTATATCAACAGATGCACAATTTACTTTGAATCATAGACTTGCAACAGCAACAGCAACAACAGCAGCAGCAGCGGCGGCGGCAGTAGCAGCCGAAGCCACTAGCCACCACTAGTAGAAGCAACCTAGCCACCATTACCACCACCGGCATAGAAGAAGGCAGAGTAGGAGACGAAAAATGGAAAGGAAAAGAAGAAAAAGATAAGACACAGAACAGAGAAGGGAAGAAGAATGAGAAGAATTAAAAAATAAATAAATTGCAGGCAAAAGGAGGGTTTCAGGGAGGAGATGGGAGAGAAAGAGAAGGCTTTAGGCAGGAGTGCCAAGTTGCAGTCAAATGGAGCCAGTGAGCCACCCAAG
>NC_056559.1:11711082-11711178 GCF_013358625.1 Macadamia integrifolia | reverse complement strand
CACAGTTTACTTCAAGGACCTTAGAAAAATCTAGGAGGCACGGAACGGGGGCCTCAATCATAAGCCTTTTAATCTCAGTAAAGGCCTTCGTAGCAC
>NC_056559.1:11597092-11710753 GCF_013358625.1 Macadamia integrifolia | reverse complement strand
AGTGGGAAGACGGAGTCTTACTGTAGATGAGGATGTCATCAAAGTAGACTACTAAGAACTTGCCAATGAATGGTTGAAGCACTTGATTCATTATCCTCATGAAGGTGCTAGGTGCATTTGACAAGCCAAAAGGCATAACTAACCACTCAAAAAGGCCATCCTTCGTCTTGAAGGTTGTCTTCCACTCATCTCCAGGCCTTACCTGAATTTGGTGGTACCTGTTCTTGAGATCAATCTTTGAGAAGATTGATGAGTTGGCCATCATATCTCGCATGCCATCAAGCCTAGGGATAGGGAACTTATACTTGACAGTGATCTTATTGATGGCCCTACTATCAACACACATACGCCAGGTGCCATCTTTCTTTGGCGTGAGCAAGGCAGGTACTACACATGGGCTAAGGCTCTCCCTAATGAATCCCTTCTGTAACAATTCATCCACTTGCCGCTTGAGTTCGGCGTGCTCTTTGGGATTCATTCGGTAATGGGGTAAGTTCGGGAGAGAGGACCCTGGAACTAAGTCAATAACGTGCTGGATGTCACGCATAGGCAGTGACTCATTAGGTAGTTCCTCAGGGAATAACCTCTCAAATTTCCTCAACAAGGGTTGCACTTCTCTAGGAGCCTCAGTGAATAAGCGTGACCTATTGGTATTACTTTGTATGGCAACTAGAGCATAAATCACCCCTAACTCTTGACACTTTCCTTCAAATTGTTGTTGATTTAAAATGTTGAGTGTTTTGGTGGGGGTATGTTTAGATGTACTTCCCTTGTGTTCTGGAACCCTTGCTTCCTTAGCAGCACTAGGGGTCAGCCTAATCTTCTTCCCTTTGAACTTAAAAACATAGGTGTTAGACTTCCCATAATTGGTGACATCCCGGTCATATAACCAGGGTCTACCTAGGATGATGTGGGGCAACATTCATCTCTAGGACATCACACCACACTCGATCCTCATATCCTGCAAAGTGTAGGGGAACTAGACGCCTCAAATTAAAGGGGATGGTGGATTGATCTACCCAGGCAACCTTGTAAGGCTTGGGGTTGGGGTTGGGGTCGGGGTCGGGGTCGGGGTCGAGGTCGGGTTTGGGTTTGAGGCCCATTCGAGCAACATCACTCTTGGCAACCACATTCATACAACTCCCGTTGTCTATGGCGATGCGATAGTTCTTGCCAAGATGACATGTGTAAGTGATGAAAATATTAGTTCGCCGCCAATCATCGCTACTCCTAAGTTGTGAGACCATGCATCGCACAATACCGAGCTTGAGGTCACTGGCCTCCTCGGCGTCCTCATCAGATATGGTCTCATTTGGTCTATGTTCCTAATACTCATGGTCCTAAAAACCCTCTTGGTCACCTTCTTCAGGAGTCTGCTCCCCCACATAGAGATTCCTGTTGGGGCACTCTTTAGAGAAGTGACCATACCCTCGACACTTGAAGCATTGTTGCTGCCTAATGCCCTTGAGTGCTTCTCCCAAGATTCCTTTACCCCTATTGTCAAATTGCCGTTGTGGTGCAGTAGGGGTTTTGGGAATCCAGTTGTTCCTTGGGGTGGTTTCCTAAAGTGGGGCTCCCCGGCTTGAAAGCTCTTCCTCTGAGAATAAGTTCTCATGGAGGACTCCACCTCAAGGGCTACTTGGAAGGCCTATGGAACGTCTCGCACCACGTGGGGTGCCATACGTGACTGGATTTCGGAGTTGAGCCCAGTAAGGAATCTAGAAAGTGTTTGCTCAACATCCTCCCGAGTACGGCTTATAATTTTCAACTCATTGAACTTGCTCATGTATTCGATCACAGTCAGTTTTCCTTGCCTCAGGGTGTTCATGTCATTCAACAACTATAGCTTATAGGTGATAGGCAAGAATTCCCTCTTGAGCCTCTCTTGCATTTCTACCCATGTTGTAATTGGCTCAAGTCCTAGGTTGGCCTCTTGGTACTCTAGGTCTGTCTAGAAGTCCTAGGCGGCTCCAATAAGCTTAAACTTAGCAAATCTATAGTGGACTTCCTCGGGCATATCATAAAACTCAAAGTACCTATCCATCTGATTAATCTAATCTAGAAGGACCCTAGCATCAACATGACCATCATAGGTAGGGGCATCTACCTTAATCATCCGCCTGACATCAAAACCCTTATCATGGTGCTCATAACCCTCATCATCTCCATATTGGGTATGGTGTCTTAGAGCAGGTTGTCCTCGAGCCCTACCCTGACCTCTACCACACCCTGTGCCTAGAAAATTATCCCCTATCCGGTCATAACCATGAATGTGGTTATCATCATTCTCTACCTCAGGGTTAGGGACTTTTGTTCTAGGCCCAGTGCCTAAGGTATGGTGTTCTTGCCGTCCATCTGAGTTTAGGGCATTTGTTTCAAGGGCGGCAAGCCTAGCCGTGACGGTCTGGAGATGAGCAGCCTGTGCCTCCCTATTAGCTCTACTGACAGTTAATTCGGCTTGGAGGTTGTTCAAGAGCTTTTCATTTCGTTAGAGGGCTCTTGCCCATTGCTCTGGCTGAATGGTGGTACTAGGAGGGTCAGACATGTCTTGGTATGCTCTACCACTACAGGTGGACATAAAGAAAGGGGGCAACCAAGGTGTGGTTGCCAACAAAGACTCGAGGCCTACTCAGAATCTCCAACTGAGATATGTAGTTGGCCCTCTCGATCCTAAGGTCAGAAATTTCCCTCTCAAGAATGTGTTTCTGGTGGGAATAGCGTCCAATGCTATTTGGTCCCACCAAACGAAGGAGAAAGAGGGTATCTTCTAATCTAAGGTAACAATCATTTAGCTCATACTCGACTACGGACAGGTTGTGACAAAGGTTAGACCTCAAAAGACAAGACATGTGAATAATGACAATGATACCCAATCATAACAAGACCAACCAAAAACCAAGCTCTGATACCAAGACGATGTAGGGAGGAAGGGGACCTAGACAACTAGGTTTCCTACAAGGGGTCAATCCACTAGACAAGGTGCGACGACCCAAGAATACGGCAAGTACCAGACCCGCCTGGGAGATCAGTGAGGTGTCCCCACCAAGAATACAGCTAGTACCAGGGGGTTTGGGAGATCGGTGAGGGTGTGCAAACTTTAGTCCTACATCGCCTAGGGAGAGATTCCTGGACTAGTTAATAACCTCTAGCTTCCTTAACATGACACAACGCGTTTTAAAACCTTGAGGCCCATGGGCCAAAGAGGACAATATTATGCAAGGTTAATGGGGCAAGGGCATTACAAATGGTATCAGAGCGGACCCCGACAGTATGTGGAGCCACAACTGGGACACTGTGCCGAAAAGGGGAAAGTGTGATGACCCAAGAATACGGCAAGTACCAGACTCGCCTCGGAGATCGGTGAGGTGTCCCCACCAAGAATACGGCTAGTACCAGGGGGTTTAGGAGATCGGTGAGGGTGTGCAAACTTTAGTCTCACATCGCCTAGGGAGAGATTCCTGGACTAGCTAATAACCTTCAGCTTCCTTAACATGGCACAACGCGTTTTAAAGCTTTGAGGCCCATGGGCCAAAGAGGACAATAATGCGCAAGGTTAATAGGGCCAGGGCGTTACACAAGGGAGACTCAATAGGTCTTGAGTTGGGTTGGGTTCACAGTTGCTCAACAAAATACAGAATATTAGACTAACATGGCAGTAGTAGTCAATACTAGTCTAAGCATGAAAAACACTAAAAACTACTCAAGTGTCAAAAGGGGATATGGGGAAGGGAACATGGCAGCAAATATGTGTTAAGTTTAGCACCAATCAATCAAGACATCAAGCAAGATAAGTAAACCAAAGAATGTCCTAAAATCAGCCAACTAATGAAAGGTAAAACAACAGGAATTTCTTTAGGATAACAGTAAATAATGGCTTGAAAAACAGAGTATATTTCAGGTTTTAGTGGGGGGGGGGATAATGAAAATAATAGGCAGCCAATGAGTGTGGAACAGGGGGGGTTTTACTTATCTTCTTGTTGTCCGAAGTCTGAGGAGAAAAAGAAGAACTCAAGGTTCTCCAAAGTAAAGAGATGAAGTCCAACCTATTTGATAAAGGAAGACAGTCTAGATTGGTGGTGTAATTCCCAGCAGCAATCCATTTTGTTGATGATGAATCCAGCAGCAACCCAGGTGGGCCTCATTCAATAGAGATGATCTTCAAGTATTCTGCACATAGGCTGCAACAGTGTAGCAGCAGCAGCAGAGGGAAAACAGAAGCAGCGACAGAGAACAAGATTGGGAGGGGGAGGGAGGCGAGAAGAGAGAGAACAGAAAGAGAGAAAGAGATCGAGAAAGGGGGCGGGGAAATAGCTAGAGGCGAGAGAGAGAGGAATCGTGAGAGAGGCGACAGCCTTTTTTTGTGTTTTCATTCAAAAAATTCATTAACTAAAAGATGGCCAATGGCCTTACACTTATAAAGAGTAAAACTACCAAAAATAAAAGAGTTATTTAGAAACTAAATCACCGAAATAATAAACTACCTAATTGACCAATAGAAAAAAATTTCTAATTTCCTAATTATTCAATCAGCTAAATAATGCTATGAATTAAAATAAAGTAATGAAATAAGATCGGATCTGGTGGGGTCCACAGGATCTGCCAAATGGGAGGACAAGGGGGGTCGAACCCAGCGCTGGGAAGGCTGGTTCGACTCCTCTTTCCTTCTTCTTTCTTCCTCTAGTTTTCCTCCAGCCAAATGGAATGCATATGGGGCTGGGTCTTGCGCCTACACCGCTGGTACACGTAGATGTCCCCATCAAGAAGAAGTCTTTTACACTATTTTACTTACCTAGCCGGAGCTGGAGTAGCCGGAGGAGGAATCGCTGGAGCCATGGTAGCCGGAAAAATGTTGTCGCAGCTGGAATCGATGGAGATGATCGCCACTGCCAAGGTTTTCATTTTCAACCCTAAGCCAAGGCATGTGAGACTAAGGGTTCCTTTCAATTATATTTCCTTTTATGTGATTCGGTATGACGTAGTGTACAAGACTTTTGTACACAAGCCACTAAAAAACAAAGAAATGGAATAAATAAAAAAATAAATAAATAATAAATAAATACTGCATTACCTATAAGGCGGCTCACGCCTTAACCCCACGAAACGCATTAGCGCCTTAATAACTAGTTATTAAGGCGGTAAGGCGACGGAGGCGTTTGAGGGTCTTTTAGAGCACCTTAGCTCTTAATAATTAGTTATTAAGGCGGTAAGGCGACGGAGGTGTTTGAGGGTCTTTTAGAGCACCTTAGCAATAAGGAGGGCATAGAGCGTCACCTTATTGACTAAAGCATTCCTATGTAATTTTTTTATAAAACTATTTGACTCAAATCCTAGTTAAATCCTATTACTCATATGCTAAATAAATATTAAAGGTTCATACTTCATACCAATGCGTTATACCAATGTGTAAAATTGATTGGGGGTTTATACATTATATAAACATATAACTTTTTTAAAAAAGAAGAAGAGATGGGTATGGAACTCACCGTAGTCTTCAACAAAGTGAAGAACAGAAGAAAAAAAATCAGGTACTTTGTATGAAGAACAGAAGAAGAATGAAGAAGAAAGAAGGGAAAAAAAAAAAGAGACAAGTACAGAGTTAAGTTAACCGGAGGCTGAAGAAGAATGAAGAACTGAAGTACAAAAGAAAGAAAAAAAGAAAAAAAGGTATTGATGATGAACAGAAGAAGAAAGAAGAGAAAAAAAAAAGGTATAGAGCTCATCGAGGTTGAAGAAGAGAAGAGTGAAGAACAGAATTTATAAAAATAAAAAATAAAAAAAATGGTACCGTATGAAGAAGTGAAGAACAGAAGAAGAAGAAACCAAAAAAAAAAGGTATTGTATCAGAAGAAGAAGAAAGAAGCGAGAAGAAAGAAGAAGAAAAAAAAAGAAAGAAAGAAAAACACTCACCGTAGCATGAACAAGAAAAAGATGAGAAAAAAAATAAAACCAAAAACATACCTGTAGAGGGGGTACGATTGTTCACCGGAATAACCTCACTGCTGCCGGAGAAGAAAGAAGAAGCCGGAGCAAGATTGAAGGAGTTCCTGGGGGGTACGATTGGTCGCCTGGTTCTTCCTTCTCAAAACCCTTAACTCAAAAGTCCAAACCCTCTGTGAGAATCGTGTCTGGTTTTTTTGGTGGAGTACTTTAGTTGTTAGAAGTTGATCCCATGCATCTCATGTGCATTCAAGACCATACACCTACCAATCAAAAATTGATATTTGGAATCTATCTAAAGTAGTTTTAAAAAAGTATTAAATTCTAAAATATTCATAAGGCACCCGCTTTGTGTATAAGGCGTCGCCTTATAGCGCCTTATCTCATGATGTGATCGCCTTACGTGATACCTTTAATGCGTGCTGCTGCTTTATGGCCTTTGGACCGCATCAATGCCTTACTAGAGCCTTACTAGCGTCTTAATAACTAACCAAGAAAGACAATATAGAGATTTTTAACCCCACTTTTTGCTGTTGACAAAGGGGGAGAAATTGTGAAATGATTCTCCAATTTATTGGTAATTGATTATATATTTTATTTGAGAATCATCTATTTGTCATCATCAAAAAGGGGAAGATTGTTAGGGATATGCCCACACTCCTATAGTCGGTTTTGATAATAGCAAACATATAAAGGTATTTCACAATTTGCCTTCAAGTATTGTTTTGTAGAGACTTCATATCAAAGATCGAATTTGATGAATGAAAGGAAGAAATAAAGATTGAAATCATCAAATGAGGTGTATCAACAAGTTGGTATCAATGCTTGAAGAACATATCAGAAGAATTCAAGCTTCAAGATGTCAAGACATGAAGCTCAAAGACATGGAATTTCAAACAAGAATAATGGAAGAAAAAGTGCCAAGAGTGGAAGTGAAGATAAAGACTTCAAGATTCAAGTGGAGAAGAAGACCTCTAGGATAGAATGGTTGTTTATATATAATCTGTAAAGTTCTATATATATACGTGCACGCACCTCATGCACTACATAACACCATGCTAGAATGACCTTAGGACATATTTTGACCAAGTATAAAAGTCCTTAAGTGGTTAGGAACATATTAGGAAAAATATGTTCTAATGAAATTCTGTGAAAACCACATTGATCTGACTCAAGGGTATTTTGGAAAATCTTAGAGTTGGTATCAAGAGATGAACCCCTCATGGAAGTTGTAGAAAATCGAGTCACGATTCCAACACAACTTGAATCGCGTTAATCCGATGTCAGACCGAAGAGTTATGGCCGAAATACTGACGACTGGTCAGTATGACAATTGTTCATCAAAAACAAGACAGAATTGTAGGCGGTCGATCGGCTGGAAGGCCTGGTAGACCGGACCTATCCGAGGCCATAGCCGGTCGACCGGATGAAAGTCCCGATTGACCGGCACCTACCTGGACCATTTGTAATGGCTAGTTTTTTATCTCCAACGACTCCTTCTGGTCGACCAGCTATCAATGACGGTTAACATGTAGATCCAAAATATGACTGTTAGAGTCCGATTTATTGCCTAGAAAGCTCTCCTAAGCTTACCTATAAATACCTCTAATGCTACTCATTAATTAACAATTAATCCTAACTTTGGAGGAGCATTATTTAAGCATTACAAGTGAGAATTGGTCTACACCATCTCTTGAGTTCAAGTTCTTCATTTTACATTCAAGAGGAACTCAAGACCATCTACAAGTTTTCATCTACATCTTGGCATTTGCATTGCAAGCATTAAGAAGACTTCAAAGGTGCATTCTATCATCATTGCATATTTCATTTGCACTACACCGGAGGTAATCCTCTATTATTCCACTTCTCTTATTTCTCTATTTTTACATTAAGTCTAGATTGTACTTAGGCTTTTGTAAAGGATTCTCTCATCCTTAAAAGAGTGTAAGGTGTTTCTCTACCTTAAAGGAGATTGTAAGGTGTCTCTCTACCTGTAAAGGGGATTGTCCGGATACTCTTATCCTTTAAAGATTGTAAAGGTTTTCCTCCTTACCTACTGTACTGAAAGGGAAGAGCTAGTGGAATACCTTACAAGAGGATCTTGAAGGGAGTGGACTAGACTCGGAATGAGTCGAACCACTATAAATCTTGGTGTTGTGTGATTGTGTTTATTTATTTATTCCACAACATTTTAATTTGCAATCACACTTGGGGATATTATTTTCAAAAGATTAAATTTCCACTAGCATAACCTATTCAACCCCCCTCTAGGTTATTTCAAAATGTTGGTAGTATTTCACCAACCTGCATCATTAAAAGGAGGGAGCAAGTAACCCATCCCTTTATCTACCAAAAAAAAGAGGAGAGAAGATACCTGATTCTGCGGGTTAGGGTTTCGGTTAGTGGAGGGCAGAGATCTTGCTTGAGGTAAAGGGTCGCAGAGGGTTTTGGAGAAGGGAGGTGAGGTTCATTCTTCTTTGGCTTCGATCTTTGCCGGCAGTAGAGGAGCTTCTTTCTTCTTCGGTATAGAGGGTTCTTAAACGATCAGCAGAGAAAACGATAGAGCAGGGACTGATTTTGCTTTTGGTAGGGAGGAGTTAGTTGATGGGTATAATGCTCTTTTTACTACCCTTGGGTAGTTTTGCCATTTACGATTTCCCCCATCCATGACATCATCAATAAATGTTAATTGACTAACGGAGAGGGGTTAGTTGTAATAACTCTAAAATGAAAGGGGTGCCCAAGTAAACAAAATATGTTTGTTTGGCAAGAGAATGGAAGGGGAAAAAAAGTTGTCAAAAGTGAAAACTCCCTGGTGTTTGATCGACATAAAAAAGAAAATGTTTGTGAAAAAAAATAAAGTTGTAAAGTGAAAAAATTTCACTGGTGTTTAGTTGACATTAAAAAGAGAAGTTTTGAGAAATAAAATTCTTACTGCATGAAAAGTTCACAAATCAAATGGTTTGGTGAGAAAATTTCAAAGAGTGAAAAGAGAACATTTTGAGAATCTGAACAATTGGAGGGAAGAATTTTGTTTCTTTCATTCTCTTGCCAAACAAAATAGCCATGAGGAAGATAGTAAACACTGTCAACCTTAATCTATAACATATCTTTGGTTGAGAACAGGAAATAGAAAAGATCATGTACAAGAAGGTTGTTGAATTTCATGGGTATCAATCCCTAATTCAGGTAACCCATAAATGCAAAATGGCTGCAAATGGTGACAATTGCTACAGAGTGACAGCATCCTGGTCTCATTACAGGTGAACGATTCATAATTATCCACTAATGCTGATTGTCCCTAATTCATAGTTTCATATTCCCATGAACATCTCATCCCAAAAGTGAATTCCCCCAAACTTTTGAAAAATATTGAGAGAGAAACTTTCAGCAGGTTCTCAACATATATCAATATTGAAATATTTTCAAAACCTCAACAATATTTCTTATTTTTAATAAGCAGCAGAATTTTAAAAAAATAAGAGCCCCAAAAGGCAATAGAGTGCTGCAAAAGAGAGACCAATTAGCCCAGCTACCATGAGCAGAAGACACAAAAGCCCCTAGAACTGCAACAATAAGCAGAAGCCAAAGCCAGCCGCGGGTAGCCAAAAAAGGATCAGTAATATTTTACAATCTTTTTTCTTAAACAAAATTATGGAACATTTTGTATTATTTCTTGACTCTCTCTCTCTCTCTCTCTCTCTCTCCTCTCCCCCCAAAGCTCAAGAGAAAAAGAGATTTTTGGTAAATTTCAAATCATGATTCTATAAAAATTGATTTTTTGCACAACATGCTTGTATAAACAAATACGTTTGCAAGATATTATCAACTAAAACAGAAAAGCTGCTGCGAAAGGAAATCTTAAAGGTCTGTGCTACAGTGCAAGAGAAGCAGGCACATATGCAAGAGAACAACACAAACTAACTCCAACCATAAAAGTGAAATAAAAGCCATTCGCTCTCTCAGTTTTAACGCTAGGCATCATTAAATGGTATTGTGCAATAGCTAAACTCCGGCATGAGAAACAGACGAAAACGGAATGCATAAAAACAAAAACAAACAATCACACACAAGAGGCAAGAGATTTACATGGGTCGGCAAAACCGCCTACGTCCACGGAGTGAGAACCATCTTTCACTAGAATCAAGAGAAAATAAGAAATACAATCCTTACGATTTGATAATTGATACCCAAACCCAAGCCCCCATGTACACCCTTCTCTCATCTCTCATTCGCTCTATTGTCTCTACATCCTCACCTTGGCTTCTTGCTTAGTCCTTGTACACATGTTGCACCCACATTGTACCTTGTGAGACTCTCACAAGAATCCTCGCATCTTAGATCGTCACTACTCTTTGTGGTAAACACCTCTCTCTTTTATAGACACATCCTTATTTTCTCTCTCCATTGTAGAGAAAACTAACTCATTCTCTCCTCTTTTCTTCTTTTGGAAAAAACATCCATTGCACACACACTTCACAAAGTGGCTCTTGGATTCTACAACTCGCTAAAGAAAAGATAGAGGATACCAACACATTGGCACTTAACTTCACATGGATTTGAACCCAATTTGGCCCAACCACCTAATAAGAACTCCACTTTGCTTTATTGGCTTTAACGATTTTCTTGTTAATCACTCCACCTTGCTTCAACAACCAACCATTTCCTTGACCATTCCATATAGCTTTAATGGCTTAAACAACCGACCACTTCCTTGTTGGTCACTCCGGTCTTCACTTGCTTGGAAGACACCACTCTTGGGAAGAATCCAACCTCCTCCACTCACTCTCTTTCATCTTCTATGGTAGAGAAAACCCACTAATTCTCTCTCTCTTTAGAGAAAACCCAATAAGGAATGAAGGTTCCACTAGAATTACAAGAAAAGAAGTACAACCCTTGGGATTTAATACCCAAACCCAAGCCCTATGTGCACCCTTCTCTCATCTCCCACTAACTCTATCTCAACACGTTTTGCCTCTATCAATACTTTTGCAACTATCATGGCTTGCTATGTGGTTTGACGAATGTAATCATAATAAAAGCTCGTTATTTATGGTGATCAGTAAGAACAAATAGGATTTCACATCAATGAAATCAAATCTTCGTTTCTCCCCTTATCATTGTTTCTACATCTTAACTAAGGCTCAAAACAACATCTTAATGAGAAAAACACATAATATCTACTCAAACAATCAGATAGGCATAGAGAACAGGATGATGGAGGAATAATATGTATAACTTGTTGGGTTTGGTGGCTTTTATCTAAAATGGTTGATGGATTGGTTCAATAGCCTAGCTAGGTTAATGGAGAAGGTGGAGAATTTTATTGAGTGATTGGGCCAAATTGAAACCAAACCCAATGTGACGTCAAGTGCCAAAGAGTTGGCATCCACTACCTCTTTCCTTAATGGGTTTTCTCTAAGGAGAGAGAATTAATGGTTTTTCTCTACTATGAATGATGAAAGAGAGTAAGCGGAGGAGATTGGAGTCTTCCCAAGAGTTCCTTCTTCCAAGCAAGTGGAAGAGTGGAGTGACCAACAAGGAAGTGATGGGTTGTTGAAGCCATTAACGCTCGATGGAATGGTCAATAAGGAAATGATTGATTTTTTAAGCAAGGTGGAGTGGTTAACAAAGAAAATGTTAAAGCAATTAAACTAAAGTTGAGCTTTTATTGGGTGGTCGGGCCCAAGTTGGGTCCAAACCCATGTGAAGTCAAGTGCTAATGTGTTGACATCCTCTATCTTTTCTTTAGTGGGTTGTAGAATCCAAGAGTCACTTTGTAAAGTGTGTGTGCAGTGGATGTTTCTTCCAAGAGAAGAAAGGAGGAGAGAAAATGAATAAATTTTCTCTACCAAGAATAGAGAATGAGTGGGTTTTCTCTACAATGGAGAGAGAAAACAATAATGAGTTTATAAAAGAGAGGAGTCTACCACAAAGAGTAGTGATGATCCAAGAAGATGTGAGGATTCTTGTGAAAATCTCAAAAGGTGTGATGTGCGTACAATATGTGTACAAGGACTAAGCAAAGAGCCAAGTTTGGGATGTAGAGTGAATGGGAGATGATAAAAGGATATACATGCTTGGGTTTGGGTATCAAATCACAAGGGTTGACTTCTTTTCTCTTGATTCTAGTGAAAGATGGATCTCACTTCATGGACGTAGGAGGTTTTGGCAAACCACATAAATCTTTTGCTTCTTGTGTATGATTGTTTGTTTTTGTTTCTCTTGTGCATACCACTTTCAGGTGTTGCTCACACTGGAAGAGTTGCTACCACCCACCCCAACATAACTTTGAGATTTAAATGATATTCACATATATATATTTTTAACTTCAGTCTTAATCAAAATTCTTGTTCTTTTTGAAGTTCTAAGTCTAATGGTCTTTGCAATTAGTGATTTTGTATCCTCCAACCTTCTGCCAATTTGGACCAAAATTCTCCCAGAAAGGCTTTAAAAGGGGGAAAGAGAAAATTTCAATTAGATCACCATTCCTACTAGCAACTAAACTATATATACCACTCGAAGGATTTCAATACTCCAATAAAAATTAGATCACGTGGCATAGTAGAGCTTTAAACAACTTCAAATTATCAAATTACTATATGAATGATATAACTTGATGCAGAAAAAAAAAATCACATTCCCAAAATGCACATAAACACGTAGAACAGTGCTACATCCTAGAAAAACGTCTCAGATAGACATATACTGATAAAAGAATTTAGTTGCATCCTTCAGCATGATTCTCAGGCTTCACCAGTACAAGAAACAACCATTTAATACAAGCATATTCACAATGAGTACAGTAGGAAATTGAAGAGCATTGCATCACAAAATTTCTGAACTATCGATTACAAAAATTGCAAGCAAAAAATTACAACCTGATTGTGATGGACAAACTGAGCACATCTATTAAAATTTCATGCAAAAAAATCTTAAAAGTTTCAGTACCATATCAACCACAGATCACTAACCTGTAAGGTGAAGAGCCTATCTTCAAACTGCACTTCCTTTGTTAGAAAGTCGGCCCCAATTGTTGCTTTGTATTGATTGCTAAACTTCTTATTAACATATCTAAAATTGAACCATCAAGAAAAAACAAAAATAAACTGTATATGAATACTGACTTCATTAGTTTAAAAAGAAAAACAGAGCTTCCTCTTCTTCTTTAGTCTAGGCAAAAGGAGTAAATTTAAAAGGTTCTTCTGACAATAACAAACAGATTGACGGAAGGATACTGATTCATCAAGGAGGTCTTTCCAACCCTGCAAATCACATAGAATACAAAATCCAACAAAAAGAAAATCAATCAAACGAACTAACATTATAATAATCTAAATAAAACTAGTAGTCGAGAAGAAAACAAATTTCCATAAGGAAAAGTAATCTAGGCTATTCAGCTAACGGCTATTCCGTTCAAAAGCAAGTGAATTTTCACAAAGCTTCCGATCGGGAATAAACTAAACTTAATTTAGGTCCAGTAACTCAGAAAGGAAAAAAAGAAGCATCAAATCATCAATGTCTGCTTTATTAAAGCATTTCTGTATCCAAATAATGTCCTAAATTTTATTCTCGGTGCATCGACTACTGAAAACTAAGTTGAGCTTCCGGAAAATTCAACTAAGATGTCGACAGATTCATCTGGTTCGTAAGGAAAACCCTAGAAATGGCGATCAAAACCAGAAATTGAGTAAAAAAAAATTACAAGATTTAAAAAATAAATAAATAATAGATCAAATTTACTCACCCGCTGTCACCGAGGATTATGACCTTCAGAAGCGCTCTTCTTCTGGAAGGCATTGCTCGGACTTTACCCTTTCCCTCGTTAGGATCCAAAGGTTAACCTGCGACTCTTTTGGGTTAGAGTCTTACAAATTTCTTCACTTATTCCCCTCTTTTTCCCACTTCCGGAGTCAAAGGTTCGTCGCTCGAAAATTTTACGGTTTTTTCTTTTGTTAAAAAAAAAAAAAAAAAACACCTTAATTTGATTTTCTTTTTTCCGTTTTAAATATGAACTGTTTAACCGTACAGAACAGCAAGGCTTTCCGTATCTTCCAACGATGAAAGTTCTAGGATCCAACCTAATATGGGCCCATCATTTTTTTTTCGTTTTAAAATTGAGGAATGTTATCCAACCTAATTTCCTTACTTTTCAAGAAGTGGCCTTGGCCCTATTGACTCTTCCGTTGGTCTGTTCTTGGCCTGGATCTACGCAGTAGACTCTTGAACTTGAACCAAACCAACAAAAAAAAAAGGGCCCCATCCTGTTCGCTAACTGCAGTGGAAGGATCCAAGGTTAAATAAGATTGTGATTAGATTGAGGGATTTGTTGGGTAAAAATATGATAAATTTATTATTAACGTGAAGGACTCATGGCAAAAAAGGAACACATCTCTTGAATTTATGGATCGAAAAAAATTGGCTAAACTATCGTGCACATTACAGACAATGTTCTTCTTGCTGGGGAGTCATCAATACTAATAATTTCTCTTAAAGCACGTTCAAAAATACAAGATTCAAACAAGCAGTCGAATACAAAATGTTCTCTAATTGAAGATGAGAAATAATCATCTTGTTATTTGATTCAACCATCATACAATCCTAACCTTCAAAAATACCTTCCATGAGTGTTGATCTAATCACCATAGCCTCATCAATGACTAGTGAAAGGAAAGCTAATGGAGAAGATAGCAAATAAAGGATGTCCAAGAGAGTCATGAAATATGAATCCGAGCCCAACTTTTTATCAAAATTTGAAATCAAACTTGCATCACAATTAATTTTTATATAACCAGTAGGTGGTAGTTGTTAATATGAATCATTAAGAACCTCATGGAAGTAGTAGTTGAGATAATAGTAGATGCAGTAGAAACAACATGAAACTCTTGGAAAGCATTAGATTAAACCTGAATAACATCTTCTGATGTTCACAATTGTCGACCATAAAAAGGAAGATCATTTCTTAACAACCAAAGATTACAGCATATGAAAAAACAATAGGACATAATCTAATAGCTAAACACATTTCCAAGTTTAGAGAAATGGTTCCGACTTTGCATCCGGGTATGTCAACGTGGTTCAATGTGTTATAGAACAATGTAACTAAGTGCAATACCAAATCATAGCACAAAAATCCTCAGCGGGGAGGTAGTGAGTGGTAGTGAGCATCCAACAACTGGGGTGCATGTCTAGATCCTTCCAGCCACTGAATCCTCACTACCGCTCACCATAGAGGATTGGAGTCCCAAACCATTTATCTTAATAATCTCCTCCAGATCAATTGGAATAAATAAATCATCCAATATCTCTCTTCCATATCCGGAAGAGAGAGTTGTTAACTATCTATGTATAGGAGATGGCCATCCTAAACATGTAAGTGTTTCTCTTGTATTTCCATATTTTAGAATGAACTTCTTATTAAGGTTGTGTTTGGTATGCATTATTACAATAGATTATGGGTATAGAATGCATTTTGAAGCCTGATTCTTCTCCTTTTTCTCGCTTTAGAATGAGTTTTAGACCCAAAATACATTATGAGACTGCATACCAAACACAGCCTAAAATTGAAAATCTGTCATAGCCCAACCCATTTAAAAAAAAAAACCCGAAACTCGCTGTGGGCTTAAATAATTGTGAATAGGTTAGGCTCAACAGTCCCAAATCTGAGGATCGGGTTAGTTGCCTATACCTTGGGTTAGGCTTGGAGCACCCTAGCCCACTTAACTACTACCCAAGCATAGCCCACCTCTACTTGTGATTTTCTTTTTGCGTAAAATTAGTATGAAAAAATAGTAATGCTTTGGGGTCCTTTAAGGCGTCATTATATATGCCTAGAGAAGCGTAATGTTTCATTATTTGTCATTTGGTATAGTACATGAGTTAGTCCGTGTCCTTCTAATATTTGATTGGTCAAATTTTAGTCCAAAATAAACAAGGAAAGTAATTCAAACTTGGATTCAAGGTTTTAGTAAAATTACCAGAATGCATACCATCAAATGTAGATAAATAAAAAAAAGTTAAATGGCATATTTTATAATTTTAGCTACTTCCTCTACTCATTTAAAACTGAAATTGTACCAAGTAGATGCTTTTCTGATCCTTTATCACATGGACTAACTCATGTACTATCAAGTGACAAATAGTAAAACGTTATACATATAAATAATGGGAAAGAAAAACCATTGTTTCTTCAATATTTTACTATTTACATTGAAATAGATGACAATTAAGCAATGCTCTTATATTTGCTTTTATTGAAAAGCTAGGCATGCTATTGGGCCAGCTTGTGTCACACACCCTCTTCCCTTTGAAATTGATCGCCATGCCCCTTCTTCCCAACACCCCCCATCCTGTTGAGCCGCTAGCTCAAGGATAGCTACCGGAGCTTTGAGAATTGGAAAGATTTTGCTTACAGTACTGGGGTTGGGAATTTGGGTAAAGTAATAAAGTTGCAAGTTGCAACCTCATTCCACCTAGCTAAGGATCCTTTCCAATACTGATGAGAAGAAAAGTAGACAAGAGAGGGAGTCCAAATCAGTTTCTCGTGCCTTCACGTACAGTATGTGCGAGTTTTCTTCTATCGATGCCTTTCCATGATGTTAATTAAGAGTGTTTGGAAGGTATTTGTGAAAGAAAAAACAGACATGCCATCACAAAACCGTTTGTGAACATATGTTATTCTCCACTTACGAGGAGCAATAACGCCCTACTCCTCCCTTATATCCTTTTCATGTGTATTAAGGATAATTATTCTTCATGTACATAAACGATTAGACTTGCACTGGCATTGCGAGAAATGTGAAGCCCCACAACAAGGTAGATTCCAATTGCAATTTCTTGTACCCTTTCCATGGATTTAGATCTCGGTATAGATACATGTACCGATATGATCTGGATCGATATCGAAGAGGAACGTATGTGTCGATCATTTTTTCCCGTGATATCGATACTTGATCAATCCAGATTAATTACACATCGTTTCAAAGTAAAATAGTAAAAATGTACTTTTAAAAAGAAAATTAAAGGCAAAAGTGACTGATATACATTGATCCTATCGTATTGGTACCTATAACTAAATCCTTGATATTGGGACCTGTTTTTTTTATTTGTTTTTATGGATATTTGTGATCTGAGAGATACCTTTTAAGTCTTATACATGGAGAGGAAACACAGAGCCCCAGTCTGGTTTATTTGTTCTACTGTAATGTAAAAGTGAACCACTAAATTGGTCCGACAAAATAAATCACAAAACGGCCTGGTCTGCATTAAGGACACAACCACTCAGGTTTTTTCAATGAACCAAGTAAACTTGAGCGTCCGAGGTGGGCGCGGTACTGCCATTTGTTAGGACATCTACCTTATTAGCTCGAAGAAACCGCACGTTCGGACAAAGAAAAGGTAAAACTAAAATAACAAACTCAACCCAAACAAAGGGTGGCAGAGACACCACACAGGGGAGGGCAACAGAGAGAGAGAGAGAGGTAGGTTTTTTAACAGTCTATTTTTATTATTATTATTATTTTTTCCTTATTTCGTGGGCCTAGGAAATATGACTGAGCAAAATCCAATTATTAAAAATAGGATTGGGTAATGTTCCCTTCTTTGGGGTAGGAGGTGATTGGTGGCAGGGAAGGGGTCCTCTCTTTCTAGGATGCAACCATCACAATGCAGACTCTTTTGCCTCTCCTGCTCTCCTTCCTGTGAGAACCCTCCCATCTTCTTAGTTCAGGTCTCTTCTCTCTTTCTCTCTTTCTCTCTTTCTCTCTTTCTCTCTTTCTCTCTCTAGTCCTTTACGTATATGTTCTTTGTTTCTCTCTATACTTTTGGGCATAATAGGTTATTTACATGGTAGATTCAAGGGCTGCAGAGCTTATCTACATTCAAAATGTTTGGATCGGAGGGTCAACCTTTTTCCCTTTTAAACTCTTTTTCTAACTTCTTCTGTTAAGAAATGTAATAGTTTGCATCTTAGATCAGAGGAGTCTAGAATCTAGATCAGACCATGTAGATTTATATGAAAGGGAAGAAGTAAATAAACCATTTTCTTCTTCTATATATTCATGTTGATTAGCTATCTTATTTGATTATATCTCTTGCATTTCGCTTTTGCAGGGTTCGAGCAGTTACAGGACGAGGGGAATATTCCGGCAGTCTCTGACGTTCATCTTAGCCGGAAGTTCCGCATTCGCAAAATGGGTTCGTCCGACTCCCCTGTGACTGCTCCGACATCGGGCTCATCAAATTCTTCGTCTTCATCAAGTCCTCCCTCGCCAGACGCACCGCCTCCGTCGTCATCGTCATCGTCCCCGCCACCTAAATCGTCTCCCTCTCCAAAATCGTCACCTCCCCCAAAATCGTCACCTCCCCCGTCGCCGTCGCAGTCGCCGCCACCTACGACTTCACCACCACCCCAATCCTCAAATAATTCACCACCCCCACCTCCTCCATCTTCCAATGGCAACAATTCGCCTCCTCCGCCTCCACCTCCTCCATCTTCCAATGGCAACGATTCCCCTCCTCCGCCACCACCTCCTCCACCACCACCACCACCACCACCACCACATAAGTCGTCTCCTTCATCATCATCATCATCATCATCGAAGAGCTCGTCTTCGCCGTCATCCTCTTCCAGTGTTCCTATCCCCCTTATCGTAGGAATCACAGTGGGAGTAGCAGCATTACTCATTATTGTGGCTATGGTCATAGTGTGCTGCAGGAAGAAGAAGCAGAGAAGACCACATAACCAGATGCAATACTATTCTGACCATAGTCAGGGAGACAAAGGTGTTACAACCTTAATCCTAAAAATTACGTTTTTTTCATTCCATTAATTTATCCGTTATGTGATTATTCAATGATTGATTTATGTATTTATCTCTTTTCTGGATCTTCTCAACCCTCAAATGCTAATTTGATAACGGAAGGGTCTTGGGCTGAGTGCGAATCCCCAACTAGCGGTTAGATGCGCGCTGGAGGGTCGGAGAGGATCCAGATCCTATTTATCTCACTTCTCAAATTGATTTTTTTTGAATTTTTTTTATTCTTACATAACAGGCAATCATTATTATAACAATACTGGACAAAGTCCAAACTGGCACAATAGTCCACAATCAATGGAACAGGGGATTAAGATGCAAGCACCTCCAGTATCAAGCGGGCCACCAGGTGGAGGATGGCTTGCACCACCTCCACCTCCACCCATGATGAGCGGTGAAATGAGCACCAATTTCTCAGGACCACACCATCCTCCACTACCACCACCATCTCCAAACCTTGCCCTTGGATTCAATAAGAGCACATTTAGCTACGATGAACTAGCAGCAGCAACAAATGGGTTCTCTCAAGACAACTTGTTAGGTCAAGGTGGATTTGGGTATGTACACAAGGGAGTGCTATCTAATGGCACGGTCGTTGCGGTGAAGAGCCTCAAGTCAGGCAGTGGTCAAGGAGAGCGTGAGTTCCAGGCAGAGGTCGATATCATCAGTCGTGTCCATCACCGTCACCTTGTGTCACTTGAAGGCTATTGTATAGCTGGTGGGCAGCGGATGTTGGTGTATGAGTTTGTTCCCAACAAGACACTAGAGTTCCACCTTCATGGTTTGCTCTTCCTCTATTTCTGCTCTCCCACACTTATGGATTAAATGTAAAATTGATCATACCATGACAACCATTCTTAAATTTGTGATTTTAGGACCTGGTCGCCCAACCATGGATTGGGCAACAAGGCTTCGGATTGCTATGGGATCAGCCAAAGGACTTGCATATCTTCATGAAGATTGTATGTGATCTTACCAAAATCTCTCTCTTAGTACATTTACATAAAGAAGTAAATGCTCACTAATAATTTAACTACTTACAGGCCATCCTCGTATTATCCATCGTGATATTAAAGCGGCAAATATTCTACTGGATGATAATTATGAAGCTATGGTATGTGCATTATAGAGATCGGGATTAGGTTCATATGGTCCATAGATTTGGGATAATATCGTACATCCTTGGTCTGTAGATTTGAAATCCACTTTCTCTCTCTTCATTTAATAAATTTCAAAGGACGTACAAGCTTGTTCTCATACGTGAATCTGATCCAGATTTATCCATCTACATAATGCTTAAGGGTTTTCTTGAGCTAATTTACATAATTGAAATTACAATGCTAATTCAGGTGGCAGATTTTGGACTGGCTAAGCTATCCTCTGACAATTTCACTCATGTCTCCACACGTGTGATGGGAACTTTTGGGTGAGAATGATCAATTAAATGTTGATTAATTAAGATGTTAAATCAAGCATAAATGGGGTTTCTATTAGGATTTTTATTAATGAAAAATGTCATTTATCATTTCTTTATTTTATTTTTCATGACAATGACAGATATTTGGCACCTGAGTATGCGTCGAGTGGAAAGCTAACTGAGAAATCTGATGTCTTCTCATTCGGTATCATGTTGCTGGAATTGATTACTGGAAGACCACCTGTGGACACTACTAATTCATACATGGAAGATAGTCTAGTAGACTGGGTTTGTTTCTTTCACAATACTATTTAATTGCTTTCAATAAGGAAGAAATACACATTAATAATAAATCATCTCTTATTTAACCCTAGTATGATCAGGTCCATGCAGTTGTAAGGTCAGTATGGACTCACGGGACTAGTTAGGCCAAAGACTTGAATACCCGTCATTAGAAGAAAACAAAATCTTATTTGAAACAATGAAACTTATATAAAATCCAAGAAAAATTTTATTTGATCTCCTGTGTATGTGAAAGCAGGCTAGGCCTCTTTTGACACGGGCACTCTCAGAAGGGAACTATGAAGAGCTGGTGGATCCACGCTTGGAGAACAATTATGAGCCACATGAGATGACTCAGATGGTAGCCTGTGCAGCTGCAAGCATTCGCCACTCTGCAAGGAGGCGTCCAAAGATGAGCCAGGTAAACTTATCAGCCAGAGACTATGTCTAGATAGTTAGTCAAACCATCGCCTTAATTCTAAAATGGATTTGAGGATGGGAGCTTATACCTCTCCATTATATGGTCTAAACTTACAAAAATTTCTACCATGTTTTAATTATATATGTAATAACATTCACCTTCACGTCTCAAGTGAATTGAATAATTGAACAACATTAGTGATTTCTATTGAGCAGATTGTGCGTGCGTTGGAAGGTGATGTCTCACTAGAGGATTTGAACGAAGGCATAAGAACTGCACAAAGCCCTGCCTTTAGCTCAAATAGTGGCTCAGACTATGATGCAGGTTTATTTAATGGAGACTCAAAGAGGTCTAGGAAGGTGGCGGCGGCAAGCCGAGATCTGGGGAGCAGTGAGTTTGGGCACAATCCCTCATCTTCAAGCGGCGATTCTCGAGAAATGAGCATCAAACGCCCATGAATTGAACAGTATTGGTCATCAAGGACTGAACCATAGGCATACATTCTTGAGATGAGAGAAAATTGTTCCTTTCCATCAACTTAAAGAAGAAGACTTACATTTCTATGTTGTTCTATTATAACGATTGCTTGATAAGTGAAATGATATTGTGGGACTTCAGATTTTTTTTCATATACCATATGCATATGTATTGCTATTCTGTGTGAGTAACTATATATATATAGAGGCAGATCTAGCTTCTATTATTTGTCCTTGTGTATTTAAGTTTCAAAGCGAAAAAGACCATATGCAACTTTGTTTTTCTACTAAAAAAGAAGCAATTAACCACATTTGGTGACTAGTGGTTGTTAGCTATGCATATTAACATTAACATGGATTCACTCTAAATGTACCCAAAATTAAGAGGATAAAGCAAAGAAACCTTTAAATAACTTGTTTCTTGATTGCTTCTTTTGTTAAAATCTTTTCGTTGATGGTTTTCAAGGTAAAATTTTCTAAAGGGTGTACCTTTTTGTAATCGAAGTGGTGAATTGAGAAGTTGTAATTTTCTTTTGATTGTTTTTTTCTTGTTCTTATAAAAGTTCCTTAAATTAAGGGTAAAAATAGATTTTCAAAATAATTTGAAATTTGACTTACCACTACATGTCATTCTCAAAATATAACATTGTCTTGCACGTTTTTTAAATGGCATAATCTTAGCCTAATTGAAAGAATAATTGTGTTATACTAAAATAGGCACAAAAAAAAAAAAAAAAGGGAATTACAACTTCTTTTTCACTTACTTTGGTTATAACGAGATTTTCTCTTTATCAAACCTCAAGGGGGTAGCTGAGTTGGCAAGGGATCATCGTCTCAGAAAGAGTGTGGTTCTGAGTTCGACTCATTTTACCTCCTTAGAAT
The DNA here is from genome assembly GCF_013358625.1 of Macadamia integrifolia. Classification (NCBI taxonomy): domain Eukaryota; kingdom Viridiplantae; phylum Streptophyta; class Magnoliopsida; order Proteales; family Proteaceae; genus Macadamia; species Macadamia integrifolia. The sequence continues at coordinate 11,688,523 of NC_056559.1, read as the reverse complement.
CACTTATATGGGGTGTTTAGTGCTCTTCATTGCTTTCGGTGAAAGTTGAATAGTTCTCATTCGATCCCAATATGATATGATCTATGCGATTGTGGGGCTAATAAAGGACTTGTCGAACTAGTCAAGCCGAGGCCTGGATATCCATTGTCAAAAAAAAAAAAAAAAAAAATCTCTTTATCTATTATCCCAATGAGAGCAATAACCTACAATTTTCCACCACAAATAATTGTGGGTAGTAGTAGATTCACAATACTAGGCTACTAGACAATATTAATTGGAAAGGGATTACCTTAATGATATGCATCAAACAATGTTGAAGTTGAGTATACCATAGACCAATAAGGTGTGCCCAAAAAATATGCAAGACAATGATATCTTTTGAGAATTACACGTAATGATTAGTTAACTTCAATTTTTCTTGAACATCTATTTTGACCCTAATTTCATGATTTTTTCTTTTTAAATGAAACTTGATTTAAGGAACTTCTAGGAATTAAATAATGGACAATCAAAAAAATATTACAACTTCTTAGTTCACGACTTTGACTACAACAATATATACCTATAGGTAAATTATTATCATAGCGTAAAGAGTAGCAATTAACCACAAACTTTGTAAATGTCTTAGAAGCTTTGATCCCAAACAATAATTATCACTTTGGTATGTCATTTACAGTAGTGAAAAATCTGTAAGGTTGAGAACCCAAATTCTCATATAGTATCAAACAGGTAAAAAAAATTACTTATGGCCCTATTTTATCGCTCGGCTTGTTGGGTTTTTTTTCATGAAAAAGAAAATCACTTCTATATATAATTTTTTTTTTCCTAATGACGGGTATCCAGGCCTTTGGCCTAACTAGTCCCGCAGGCCCATACTGACCCCACAAACTCATGGACCGAGTCATGCCGGGGTTGAATGAGAATCATTCAACTTTCACTGAAAGCAGTGAAGAGCACTAAACACCCCGTGTGAGTGGCCCAAAGCATGCCTAGTGGAAGTCGAACTTGAGACGTTCGAGTTTACGGTTCGTACCAAGTTCGTTGCTCACCAACTGCACTACCCCCTTGGGTTGAAGGGCTCAATTCATAATATGTTTATGGAATGCCATTATTGATCCCCTATGTCGATGGATTTTTGCCAGCCATAAATGCATATAATGATAGGGCAAGCTCTTGATCCAAATTCTTATTTGCCTTCAAGTTGCATTTTTTAACTGTTAAAATAAGAAATAGTTCCATTCTTTTCTTCTTTTTTTTTATGGGGGGGGTGTTGTGGTGGTTCGATATAGTTCCATCTATTTAGATGGTCTCTTTATTTGTTTTTTGAATTACTAACAATAGGTAACTCTTTGCCTATCATCTTGTAGTTGCATTGAGCGATAATGTAACTCTATATCTTAGTCTAACCGGATGCTTACATTTGTTGACCATTCAATATAATCATCCCTGCTTTTTTCTCAAACATAAATTCTAAATATTGCCCTTAATTCTTTCTAAGTTGAAATTTAGATTCTTAGTAAAATTTAAAATCCTCCCCCATACAAAAAAAAATCTACATAGGCTAATGTACATAGGCAATTATTTCATAAATCTACAAAAAATTGTTTTACAATGATGAATGAGAGGATGGGTTTTCATGATTCATAAGCCTACATAGGTTGTGATTCTTATACTTTAAGCAATAAAGATTCCAAACAAAATAACTTCATTGGACCCGTATTTTTGTTTCATTATTTATGGATACTTAAAAACATAGAGCATAACCATCAATGATTACACCTCATTACTTAGGCACTATTTGATAACGTGTCTACTGTTTCTATGTCTAAAAACAACAGAAACGGATTTTCACGTTTTCATAAACAAAAAAGGATTTTTTGGTGTTGATAAATATGTCTCTCGAAACGTTTTTTGCAGACATAATGCAACTAAAAACCCCAATAGTATCATCGGGTGCTCAAAAGGGAGAGAGGATTCGGTTGCCTCTTTTTATGTTTAAATAATTGAGAGATTTATCAGGCACAACAATTTTTTGTTTGTTCTTCTCAAATTTGTTTATAAAAACGATGAAGCAAGTCAAGTCAAAATCGTTTATAGAATTGTAAATATGCATAAATTTTGATTTATGTTTCTAGAAACAGGTGAAACGGAACAACTTTATCAAACACTTTTTAGGCTATTTATCCATTTATGGGAATAAGAAAACACAGAAACAGTAGAAACAAAACATTGTCAAACGATGCCTTAGAAGTCGTAAGTTAAACTTCCCTTGATGCTTATTACCACCACCAAAAAGAGGGTATCTATTCTATTTTTTTGGTTTTCTTTTTTTTGTTCGTCTTTTTTTAGTGTGCCAAGGAACCTCAGCTCATCCTTGTGTAGACCGGTAAACCTTGGACCTGGGTCAACGTATGACCCGGCAACATTCATGGGCCTGTTTGATTTTGTTTCTCCTATTTCTGTGTCTAGATATAGCATAAATGGTTTTTGCCATTTCTGTGCTAAGAAACGATTTTTGGAATTGCAAAAAGTGTTTGATTTTTCTGTTTCCCGAAAGGTTTTCAACAGTGTAGTCAAGTTCAAGACATGAGTGAAGGCACAACATTGTAGGAATGCAACTCACGAGTGAAGACATGACATTGGAGTTGTAGGTAAATGGGTCTTACTAATTAAGATTGATCAAAGGCAATGATTAACAGTAGGAGCTGCTAGGGATCTTGATCAAGATGCATTATAGCTGAGATCTGATGCATAAAAGCTTTTGTAGCAGTAAAGTTCACTTTTTTTGCAGGTTAATTAATTAAGTAGCAATTATAAGGAAATAAGGAGAAATAACAGTGGATACAATAACTAGTTGCTGATTCGATCTCTTGCATATATATATAATCTATTTGAAAGGGAAGAGTCCATGTTCAAAGCTTGGTTTCATGACAATGGTTAAAACAAAACCCATTTCATCCTTGTCTTTTTGCAGGGGCAAAGATTCTCCTCTTACGAAGAACTAAGACCCATCTCAAGAACAATCTCTGGGTTTAAGAGTTTATTATAAAAGAAAAATGGAAAACAAAGTGAAATTGATCATGAGAGAAAACTACTATATTACTAATCAAAATCATTTTGGTGTAAGGGAATGGTCTTTCTCTAGTCCAGTTACCTCATCTTGTTCATATAAATTGATGAAGTTCTGGTTTAGGGAGAGTTTCTAAAGATATCACTTTGCTATTATGGGTTCAGTTTCAGAGACATCCCAACAAGAAAAGAGGGGAAAAAATGCTGGCTTTTGATAATGCAGAGTAAAATGGAGGTGGGTTTCTAACAATACAAACCCAGTTTCAAAAATATCTAGATGATGCATACCCAGTTGCAAAGATGAGGGCTTTTGATGATGCATACCCAGTTTCATAAATATCCAGACAAAAACAAATTTATAGTCTCAGATGCATAACTAGTTTCAGACACATAGAGCAACCAGAACCCCAAAACTGAATGAAATTTTCGGTTTCAAATGCAATCACTTCACCACTAACACAAATCAACATAGCAACAAAAAAAAAAAAAAAAAAAAGAGCAGCAATCAGGCTTGAGATTATAAAGTGTTTTTGTTGATCTTTCCCACAGAGATATATCAACAAGAGAAAACCCCACACCCCCACCATTATCAGAGAATTAGGGCCAAGGCAGGAACTCTGGAATGGGTTGAACGATGACCATGGAGTTGCAAGTAGAGATACTACTGATGAATCTAGTTGATCGATGCAAGAAGATGAACCTTGAGCTTCCGGAACTATAGGGATGAGATGGAGCGCTAGGTTACGGGAAATATAGGGAACCTACAACTTCAAGGACCTTAAGTTTCAGGAGCTTAGAGATGGAGCTGCCACTTCGAAAGTTTGGACAAAGATGATTGGAGAAGGGGAGTTGCAGGTTCACCTTTAGGTTTTCCCTTTGGAGTCGCCACTTGAGAGTTGTAGCGAGATATGGAGAGCAGTGCCTTCTATCGGGATTTTGTGAGAAGGGCTTGGGTAGATCGCCTAATCTATTGGGATTTTTGTGGATTTTTTCCCCTCTTTTTGTTTCAAATAACAGAAAAACAGGTGGTACTAGTTTCTCTATTACTGTTTCCAGACACAAAAATAGGCATAAATTTCAATTTATATTTCAAAAAACAAGTGAAACGAAACAGAAAAATCAAACAATTTTTGGGATGTTTTTCCGTTTTTAAGCACAAAAAATCGAAAAAAACCATTTATAAAAACAAAATCAAACGGGCCCTCATGAACCAAGTAATACTTGGACATGGATTTAAAAATTGGATCGGTGGACACTGATCCGACTCGGGCCAGTTCTGTATGAAAACCAAGGCTTGGGTGTTTTTAAAGCCAATTCCTACCCATCTGGATTGAGTCTTACAGATTTCGTTCCGATCCCAAACCCAATCCATATCCCGATTTCAGTTTTTAAAAATTGGACTGGGCCGTGAGATGATTAATCTAAACCATTCGTTTTGTGGATCATGAGGCCATTACAACCAGTTCTTTGGAAATTCAAAGGCAGGAAAGCGGAAAAAAATCGTCTGCAATTCCGATCTCGTACAATTCCGTGAAATACCACATTCAGAAGGTGACACGTGTATTGATACCAATGCAATGGTCCAGATCTGATTTAAATGCCTTTTTACTGATTTAATGTTTTATTAGTTGTACCAGATCTGGATCATTGTATTGGTATCAATACACATGTCACCCCCTGAAGGTGGTATTACACGAAATTGTACGAGATCGGAATTGCAGACGATTTCAACCGAAAGTTCTCAATCAACGGTTTCAACTTTTCCTCTATGTGTGTGGGCCCTACGAGAATTGTCGTTCCCCGACAGAACCGCATGCGTTCTGTTTACGTCTTCGTAAGGTTTTCACCGACTGATGGAATTTTAGAGAAATCCAACGATGCACCCATACGGACTAAATCATTTTTATTTTAGAAATTAAAATAAGGATTAATTCGTCTTCCAACCCTCCTCGACTTCCACTTGCTGAGCGAGCAACAAAGGTTCTTCAGCACTTCCCCCGTTTCATTACCAACGGAGTCTCACAGATCTGTGCAAAATTCTTTTGATTTCGTCATGGCTCAACCTCTTGCTAAGAAAGATGATGATCGAGACGATGAAGGTAAGGCCTGTGGAATCTCAATTTTCAAAATCCTGCACGTTGATTTAGATTTTGTGTGTTGAGTTTCCAATGTCGATCCGTAGTTTATTCACATTGTGATGAATTTTCAATGGCAATTGAGGTTGAATTTTTCGGTTTTTCTGTTATAAGCTCTTAGATCCGCGGTTTTACTTGTGGATCTGTCCTTTTTGTTCTTTTGTCTTTTGTTTTCGTTAAGGATAATTTTGAACCGATGAAATACATATACTTCGAAGAGGATCATGTTTATTTGTTACTAGATTTAGTGATAATTCTTATTTTACAAAGTCACAGATGTTTTAGTTTAGTTACGTTGTCCTGTTTGATTGCAATGCAGGTGGTTGTAGACATGATGTTCTAATTTTTTTCGTTGTTTTTGGCGCGAGTTTATAATTATGTTGCTTGGAGTAATTACAGGTCAATCTCATGCTTCAGAAGATAGTTTTCTAACATTGAATTTGTTTGATTTATTATCAGCGGAATACTCTCCATTTACTGGGATTGAGAAGGGTGCTGTCCTTCAAGAAGCTAGGGTTTTCAACGATCCTCAACTTGATCCCAGGAGATGCTCACAGGTTTTTTTTTTTTGGTTCATAATTAGTTATTGCTTTATGTTATTCAGTTATTAATGTGCCTCTCATATATTTTTCTCATTATTTATTTATTTATTTTTATGGATTTAATTTATCAGATTTTGCTATATTTTGCCTCTCTTTTTCTTCCGTTTCATTTTTTATGGATTGAGTTTATCACATTTTGCTATGTTTTCTCTGCACCAGGTTATAACAAAACTCCTCTATTTACTTAACCAAGGAGAAACTTTCACGAAGGTCAGATTTCTATATATGGGTATCTTTTCAATTGCATTTCTTTATTGGTTGCTGTTTGGCCTAGCTAAATGGCTGTGATCTATTTTTCATGATTTAGAGGTTTTTATGTAATTAATAGATTGAGGCAACAGAAGTATTCTTTGCTGTCACGAAGCTTTTCCAGTCTAAGGATATAGGTCTGAGAAGAATGGTTTATCTGATAATCAAGGAGCTTTCCCCCTCGGCTGATGAGGTTGGTCAAATTTTCTTTTCTTCATACATATTTTTTCTGTGTAAAATTAGAAGCTGACTTGTAATGTTCTTTGGCAAAGGTTATTATTGTCACGAGCTCACTGATGAAGGATATGAATAGCAAGTCTGATATGTATAGGGCCAATGCCATCCGGGTTCTTTGTAGAATTACTGATGGTACTCTTCTTACACAAATAGAAAGATACCTGAAGCAAGCAATTGTTGACAAGAATCCTGTTGTTGCCAGTGCTGCTCTTGTTAGTGGAATTCACTTACTTCAGGTAATACGTGGTTTCTAGGTATAGGTTATATTTATATAGTTATAGGGTTTATCTTCTCAATATGATTATTCAAACAGACAAACCCGGAGATTGTCAAACGGTGGAGTAATGAGGTGCAGGAAGCTGTTCAATCAAGGGCTGCTCTTGTACAATTCCATGCTCTAGCTCTTCTCCACCAGGTAGGTTGTATTCTTTTCTCCATCATTCTTTTTTTTTTTAATAGAGATCATCATGTGGGTTATTGGTTTGAAAATTGAAATCCTTCAATTGATGCTTCAAAGAACATGATGACATTGTCTGTGGTTCAATTGTTTGTTTATTCAAGCAATTGGCTTTTGTGTCTGTATAAACTCTAAATTGCTTGATGGGAAGAAGCTTTTTATTTTGGTGGTTGAGTGCATAGCATTAGGAAGTAGTGAGTTTGCTCAAATGTGTTCCAGTTATTTTGTGCCGGATTTCACTGTGAAAAATGTAGCATATGGGCCATGTATAGCGTATGGATCTGATGGTTTTATTTATTGTTTCTTTTGTCTAGCTTCAGTAGTAGCATATTTCTAAACCCCCCCCCCCCCCCAAAAAAAAAAAAGTAGCATATTTCTGCAACATTTTTTTTTTCTGATACTTTCCTTTTTGTTGTGTTTTGGTTCAATTTTTTTCTTCCTATTTTTGTTATTTTCTTCCTCAGATTTACTTTGTTATTTTTCAAATTATTGTCATTTGCTTTCTTCTTGTTTGATTGTATTTTGAGCTTCTTTCTATAGGATTCGCTCTTCTTATTGGTATAATTGAGTAATAATGTAAGACAACAGTTAACTAGATCATACAGGAAGCTTGACTAGCTTCTATCTTAATTTGACACATAAAATCCAGACTATATTTTCCGTTAATTCATTGATTAGATTTCTTGTTGACAGTGAGGCACTTCCTTGGACACCTCTCATCATTTCCTTGATGCAGGGGCCTCCTTTAAGTTCAGCTTTATGTACTTGATGGTGTCTTAGGATTTTAGCCACCTTTTGTAGACCTTTCATAATTCATCTACTAGTTTTTTTCCTGGGTTTTTGTTTGTAGTCTTAGTTTTCTATGTGTGCTAGAGTTGATATTTCTGTTGTGCAGAGCGGTTAATTATTTTAGAGATTGAAATGGCATAAAATTTTCAATTTGTATGGAATATTGGTAAAATTTTGGAAAGCAATGGATTCTTTTTTTGAGTAAAGGTAAATTTATTTTAAAATATGAGTCAATACTCTGGTTTGGAAATACGACAAATATAACCATCACCATAAATAACAATTTTATTGGCTGTAAGTACTTGCAGAAGTCAAGTACTTGCAGAAGTCCCTTCTTATGGTTGTGGTCCTCCTATCTCTTGTGATGGGCATGGCCAGGGCCTGAGTTAAGCACAGATATCTCTCTTTTGCATGAGTTTCAGGATTTTTGAGATTTACAAGTTTGTGGGGTTGACACCTCAGATCTTTTGGAGGGTTCGTTGTGTGGAGTCATCAGTACTAATGTATTGTAAAACAGTTTCTGATTTGCATTTTGTATTCAGAAATTGTTAAAATGTTAATTATCTGTGTGAATTGTTAACTTGCAGATACGGCAAAATGATCGATTAGCTGTTAGCAAGCTAGTTACAAGCTTAACAAGAGGATCAGTTCGCTCACCTCTGGCTCAGTGCCTCTTGATTCGTTATACTAGTCAGGTGCTCCTCTTTGCTAAAATTGTATTGTGCTTTCTATGTCGCGAGGAATCTATCAAAAAATTGCAATGAGTAATTGATTTTATTGTTAGAATTATCAATCATTCTGCAACAAATGCTGGTGCAGGTAATAAGGGAGTCGGGCCAGAACACTCAGACTGGAGAGCGTCCGTTTTATGATTATCTTGATAGTTGTCTTCGACACAAAGCTGAAATGGTGATTTTTGAAGCTGCTAGGGCAATAACAGAGCTGAGTGGTGTCACCAGTCGAGAACTTACTCCTGCTATTACAGTTCTACAACTATTCTTGAGTTCATCCAAACCAGTGCTTCGTTTTGCTGCTGTTCGCACCCTTAATAAGGTTTCTTAATCAATTCTTCTCCTCAATCTCTATAGGCCATAAATATTTCACCAATGTGTTCTGCATTTCTTTCCCAATTCCCCCCCCCCTTTGACTTGATTTTGGATTATTCTTAGGAACTTTTGATATCTATGAATGGGTTTGGGGTTCAAAATATGCTGTTCTAGAAATTGTTCAAAAAGGAAATGTATATCCAACTTTCATATGTAATTTTGAGGTCTTCCCTGAAGATTATTTGGTGGACTTCTTTTTGTTGTTGGACTTTCATCTAATTTCCCGTGGTTTATTGCCTTTGACATTCGATTTTAGGGTCTTCAAGTGGGTTGCAGATTGTGTGTTGTTTTGGCTATTGGAGAGTCTGACTTGGTTGAGTTCAAACTATTTAAACTTGGCTAGAGTGCTTACTGTTTAATAGAAAGATAACAATGTTCTATGGAATTAGGGGTTGTCTAGGCCCTCTCATAGCTTGAACATGTTATCTTCATTCATTTACAACCTGTGTTTACTGGACTCTTCAAGATAGGAGCGTTAACCTTTGTCTGACTCTTCATTTAAAGTGCAAATTTTAATGAAGTTTGTCCTTGCCATATCCAGGGAATATAGTTTACATTGCATCATTGCCCCCGCTTGAGAACATTCCCACCATTGGTGCAATACCTTGCAACTTGAGAACATTGTGTAATTAAGTGAAGGGCTGTTGTGTCCAAAGCTAGGGACTTTTGATGTGCTAGTATATCATCTCATTAACAGTATTGAAACTCTTGTATATTTGTCAATAAGACACTGATAATGATATTACTTCATCTGACGGAAAGGTGTTGATCTTTGTTTCTTATATAATAAATAGCCGCACTGTAATGTTGTTTCAGCGAAAAGGAAACAGAATGGCCTTTTGATGGGTGGTCTTGGGGTTCCCTATGGATGGTCGAGATCTGTTGCTACATGCGAGAATGATTGTTAGGCCAGGGCCCGGGGCTACAAGTTAGGATTTAGTAAAGTCCTGTCCTATTGTCAGTCATAATAGGGCCAATAAGAGTTTAGATCTAGTGGTAATTTGTTTTATTTTATTTTTCTTATAAATAGATTTACACCCCTTACGATTGGATTTGGTCCTTTGGTTGTTGCCTAAAGGTTGTGGCTTCTCTCTCTCTCTCTCTCTACTTTACACCTCCTACGATTGGATTTGATAAATCCAGATTTGGTCCTCCGGTTGTTTTGGTAGTTGCCTAAAATTTGCGGCTTGGCTCTCTCTCCCTACTTTTTCTTCCTTTCTCTTCTAATTGATAGGCTTCTCATTCCTCTCTCCGTTCTACCATTTGTTTTAGATTATCTAATTCTTAAGATTTATCTTCCCTATTTTATCTCTTTGCAACCCTTGCTTTATCTTCCAATTATATCAGTGTCCATTCTCTTTCCCATACAATCCAGCCCTATCAATTTCCCCAATAACTCAAGTCGTCAATCCCTATAACAGACTATTACGGGTGGGCATTTTACCATACGTTTCTACCGTATCAATATATCCTTGTTTGGTTCCTGTTGAAGCCTGTACCGAGGGGGGGGGTGCACTATTTAACCCCTTATCCAGATCTGGTATTTTAGATACTAAGTTCTACTATTATCCTCCTTTAAATCTGATTCCTTAGGTCTAGGATCGGATCTGTGCCATATCGACCATTGGATTAGGATCTTCCTTTTTCCATCCCTATTTTCTATTTCTGGGCCAATTTCCTGTAGGCTGATCTAATTGTCTTGCATCCCATTCCCTGGTATGGATTAAGATATGATAGTTAAGTTTTGTGAGCTCAGTAGATATTTGCGCATGTGTGTGGTGATGCAGATAAGTCACTTAATGGGCTTATTTTATTGCAAATAAGCCTTGAGTTGGGTTATGTGTTTGTTAGGCCTTTGATTTTATGGATTTTCTTTGTAATGAGCTATTTTAATAGGCCTAAAATATGGGTAGAAAGTATGAAAACGGGATTTAATTCAGTAGTTTAGTTAGAGTCCTGTTTTGAGTCTAGTTCCTTTGTTATTTCAGCTTTTTAGTCAGTTTAGGTTTCCCAATTAGTTAAGGATTGGGTTAGACCTTTCCTTTTTAGTGTTTGAGTCAGTTTTGAGTATTCTATATAAGTTTGTAAGGGGCTACAACATGGAATACGAATTTATTAATAATAAAAAAAAATGGCTTACGCTGTTGAGCTGTGGGATGCAGTTGGGTGAGATGCCCATTCACTAGTTCTTCTTCCCCCCCCCCCCCNCATCATGTGGGTTATTGGTTTGAAAATTGAAATCCTTCAATTGATGCTTCAAAGAACATGATGACATTGTCTGTGGTTCAATTGTTTGTTTATTCAAGCAATTGGCTTGTGTGTCTGTATAAACTATAAATTGCTTGATGGGAAGAAGCTTTTTATTTTGGTGGTTCAGTGCATAGCATTAGGAAGTAGCGAGTTTGCCCAAATATGTTCCAGTTATTTTGTGCCGGATTTCACTGTGAAAAATGTAGCATATGGGCCATGTATAGCGTATGGATCTGATGGTTTTATTTATTGTTTCTTTTGTCTAGCTTCAGTAGTAGCATATTTCTAAGGGTAATTTACAGCGCCACCCCCTGGAGAATACCAGTATTATAGGAACACCCCCTCTCTTTCACCAAATTAGACTCAGACCCCCTACCGTCAGTCTCAGTTAAGGAATATACCTTTTATGCTGATGTCAGCTATTATATTTTATTTGAAATACGAAAATGCCCTTACTAGATGTGAAGTCCCTAAAATGCCCATGTAATGAGTCTCATCCTCAAATCAATAGTTCCTATACCGTTCTCCCAAATCAAGCACCAGTGATCACGGCGGTGGGGGCAGCGGCATCGGTGACAGTGGCGATCAGCACAAACTCACAGCGGTGGTGGGCAGCGGCGTCGGTGATAGCAACGATCATCACAAACTCACAGCGGTGGCGGGCAGCGGCATCGGTGACAGCGACGATCAGCACGAACTCACGGTGGTGACAACAGCGGCATCGGCAAACAGAATGCATTATCTGAACACCCAGATCACCGTATAGAGCAGAAAATATATAAAAATAATAATAAATAAAAAAAACCAGAATCAAGAGAGAATCAAGACAGTGATCACAGCGGTGGGGGCAGAGGCGTCGGCGTCGGCGTCGGCGTCGGCGACAGCGGTTCGGGAGATGCCGCTATCGAACCTCCGATGTAGAGAGAAGTTCCATCGTCGATGCCGCTGCCGTCACCACCATGAGTTCGTGCTGTTCACGGCTGTCACCGATGCCGGGCGCCAAACCTGCACGAACTCACGGTGGTGACAACAGCAGCATCGGCAACGGAATGCATTATCTGAACACCTAGATCACTGTATAGAGCAGAAAATATATGAAAAATAATAATAAATTAAAAAACTAGAATCAAGAGAGAATCAAGACAGAGATCACGGCAGTGGGGGCAGCGGCGTCAGCGACAGCGGTTCTGGAGATGCCGCTGTTGAACCTCCAATGTAGAGAGAGAGTTCCGTCGCCGATGCCGCTGCCATCACCACCATGTGCTGTTCGCCGCTGTCACCGATGCCGGGCGCCAAACCTTCTCCCTCACCTCCTGTTTCTCCACCGCTGCCGCCTCCGCCTCTGCCTCCATGTTTGCACGGCCTTTGCCTCCATGTCCGCCACCGACAGATCCGACCTCATTGGACCTGAATCAGAGAGGTCGCAGAGAGGTAAAGGTTATGAAACAGTCATGGCCATGAATAGGAATGGGAGGAGGAAGAAGATGAAACTGAGTTCGGTGAAATCCTTTATTTTGATCCAAATACCGGAGATGGAGACTTGCACGGGCACCATCAGAGGCAGCACCACTCGCCATCGACGAAATGAGCACAACTTGTCGGCGACAGCAACTCGGGTACTATGGATCTCGCCAGACTCACAGGTTGAGGTACGGAAAAGGAACGAGGGAGAGAGTGTGATAAGTGACAAGGGTGATTAAAGGGTATTTTTGGAATAGTATAATACTGGTGTTTTACTCATAAGGGCAAAATTGTTATTTCACAACATCACTTAACATAAACTGACGGCAAGGGGTCCAAATCCAATTTGGTGAAAGAGAGGGGGTGTCCCTCTAATATTGGTATTCTCCAGGGGGTGGCATTGTAAATTACCCTATTTCTAACACCCCCCCCCCCCCCCCAAAAAAAAATAGTAGCATATTTCTGCAACATTTTTTTTTTCTGATACTTTCCTTTTTGTTGTGTTTTGGTTCAATTTTTTTCTTCCTATTTTTGTTATTTTCTTCCTCCTTAGATTTACTTTGTTATTTTTCAAATTATTGTCATTTGCTTTCTTCTTGTTTGATTGTATTTTGAGCTCCTTTCTATAGGATTCACTCTTCTTATTGGTATAATTGAGTAATAATGTAAGACAACAGTTAACTAGATCATACAGGAAGCTTGACTAGCATCTATCTTAATTTAACACATAAAATCCAGACTATATTTTCTGTTAATTCATTGATTAGATTTCTTGTTGACAGTGAGGCACTTCCTTGGACACCTCTCATCATTTCCTTGATGCAGGGGCCTCCTTTAAGTTCAGCTTTATGTACTTGATGGTGTCTTAGGATTTTAGCCACCTTTTGTAGACCTTTCATAATTCATCTACTAGTTTTTTCCTGGGTTTTTGTTTGTAGTCTTAGTTTTCTATGTGTGCTTGAGTTGATATTTCTGTTGTGCAGAAGCGGTTAATTATTTTAGAGATTGAAATGGCATAAAATTTTCAATTTGTATGGAATATTGGTAAAATTTTGGAAAGCAATGGATTCTTTTTTTGAGTAAAGGTAAATTTATTTAAAAATATGAGTCAATACTCTGGTTTGGAAATACGACAAATATAACCATCACCATAAATAACAATTTTATTGGCTGTAAGTACTTGCAGAAGTCAAGTACTTGCAGAAGTCCCTTCTTATGGTTGTGGTCCTCCTCTCTCTTGTGATGGGCATGGCCAGGGCCTGAGTTAAGCACAGATATTTCTCTTTTGCATGAGTTTCATGATTTTTGAGATTTACAAGTTTGTGGGGTTGACATCTCAGATCTTTTGGAGGGTTCGTTGTGTGGAGTCATCAGTACTAATGTATTGTAAAAAAGTTTCTGATTTGCATTTTGTATTCAGAAATTGTTAAAATGTTAATTATCTGTGTGAATTGTTAACTTGCAGATACGGCAAAATGATCGATTAGCTGTTAGCAAGCTAGTTACAAGCTTAACAAGAGGATCAGTTCGCTCACCTCTGGCTCAGTGCCTCTTGATTCGTTATACTAGTCAGGTGCTCCTCTTTGCTAAAATTGTATTGTGCTTTCTATGTCGCGAGGAATCTATCAAAAAATTGCAATGAGTAATTGATTTTATTGTTAGAATTATCAATCATTCTGCAACAAATGCTGGTGCAGGTAATAAGGGAGTCGGGCCAGAACACTCAGACTGGAGAGCGTCCGTTTTATGATTATCTTGATAGTTGTCTTCGACACAAAGCTGAAATGGTGATTTTTGAAGCTGCTAGGGCAATAACAGAGCTGAGTGGTGTCACCAGTCGAGAACTTACTCCTGCTATTACAGTTCTACAACTATTCTTGAGTTCATCCAAACCAGTGCTTCGTTTTGCTGCTGTTCGCACCCTTAATAAGGTTTCTTAATCAATTCTTCTCCTCAATCTCTATAGGCCATAAATATTTCACCAATGTGTTCTGCATTTCTTTCCCAATTCCCCCCCCCCTTTGACTTGATTTTGGATTATTCTTAGGAACTTTTGATATCTATGAATGGGTTTGGGGTTCAAAATATGCTGTGTTCTAGAAATTGTTCAAAAAGGAAATGTATATCCAACTTTCATATGTAATTTTGAGGTCTTCCCTGAAGATTATTTGGTGGACTTCTTTTTGTTGTTGGACTTTCATCTAATTTCCCGTGGTTTATTGCCTTTGACATTCGATTTTAGGGTCTTCAAGTGGGTTGCAGATTGTGTGTTGTTTTGGCTATTGGAGAGTCTGACTTGGTTGAGTTCAAACTATTTAAACTTGGCTAGAGTGCTTACTGTTTAATAGAAAGATAACAATGTTCTATGGAATTAGGGGTTGTCTAGGCCCTCTCATAGCTTGAACATGTTATCTTCATTCATTTACAACCTGTGTTTACTGGACTCTTCAAGATAGGAGCGTTAACCTTTGTCTGACTCTTCATTTAAAGTGCAAATTTTAATGAAGTTTGTCCTTGCCATATCCAGGGAATATAGTTTACATTGCATCATTGCCCCCGCTTGAGAACATTCCCACCATTGGTGCAATACCTTGCAACTTGAGAACATTGTGTAATTAAGTGAAGGGCTGTTGTGTCCAAAGCTAGGGACTTTTGATGTGCTAGTATATCATCTCATTAACAGTATTGAAACTCTTGTATATTTGTCAATAAGACACTGATAATGATATTACTTCATCTGACGGAAAGGTGTTGATCTTTGTTTCTTATATAATAAATAGCCGCACTGTAATGTTGTTTCAGCGAAAAGGAAACAGAATGGCCTTTTGATGGGTGGTCTTGGGGTTCCCTATGGATGGTCGAGATCTGTTGCTACATGCGAGAATGATTGTTAGGCCAGGGCCCGGGGCTACAAGTTAGGATTTAGTAAAGTCCTGTCCTATTGTCAGTCATAATAGGGCCAATAAGAGTTTAGATCTAGTGGTAATTTGTTTTATTTTATTTTTCTTATAAATAGATTTACACCCCTTACGATTGGATTTGGTCCTTTGGTTGTTGCCTAAAGGTTGTGGCTTCTCTCTCTCTCTCTCTCTACTTTACACCTCCTACGATTGGATTTGATAAATCCAGATTTGGTCCTCCGGTTGTTTTGGTAGTTGCCTAAAATTTGCGGCTTGGCTCTCTCTCCCTACTTTTTCTTCCTTTCTCTTCTAATTGATAGGCTTCTCATTCCTCTCTCCGTTCTACCATTTGTTTTAGATTATCTAATTCTTAAGATTTATCTTCCCTATTTTATCTCTTTGCAACCCTTGCTTTATCTTCCAATTATATCAGTGTCCATTCTCTTTCCCATACAATCCAGCCCTATCAATTTCCCCAATAACTCAAGTCGTCAATCCCTATAACAGACTATTACGGGTGGGCATTTTACCATACGTTTCTACCGTATCAATATATCCTTGTTTGGTTCCTGTTGAAGCCTGTACCGAGGGGGGGGGGTGCACTATTTAACCCCTTATCCAGATCTGGTATTTTAGATACTAAGTTCTACTATTATCCTCCTTTAAATCTGATTCCTTAGGTCTAGGATCGGATCTGTGCCATATCGACCATTGGATTAGGATCTTCCTTTTTCCATCCCTATTTTCTATTTCTGGGCCAATTGCCTGTAGGGTGATCTAATTGTCTTGCATCCCATTCCCTGGTATGGATTAAGATATGATAGTTGAGTTTTGTGAGCTCAGTAGGTATTTGCGCATGGGTGTGGTGATGCAGATAAGTCACTTAATGGGCTTATTTAATTGCAAATAAGCCTTGGGTTGGGTTATGCATCTGTTAGGCCTTTGATCTCATGGATTTTCTTTGTAATGAGCTATTTTAATAGGCCTAAATTATGGGTAGAAAGTATGAAAACGGGATTTAATTCATTAGTTTAGTTAGAGTCTTGTTTTGAGTCTATTTCCTTTGTTATTTCAGCTTTTTAGTCAGTTTAGGTTTCCCAATTAGTTAAGGATTGGGTTAGACCTTTCCTTTTTAGTGTTTGAGTTAGTTTTGAGTATTCTATATAAGTTTGTAAGGGGCTACAACATGGAATACGAATTTATTAATAAAAAAAAAGAGGGCTTACGCTGTTGTGCTGTGCGATGCAGTTGGGTGAGATGCCCATTCACTAGTTCTTCTTCCCCCCCTCTTAACCCTCCATCACATTCTCTTTCCTTATTTTCCTTTTATTTGTTTGCTGTGAGAGTATTTAAGGGCTATAACCAGGCCTGTTGGAGGACATCTTCTCTATTCAGCCAAAATTTTAGACCCTGCCTGGGATTAGGATCACTTGTGATTATAGTTCTACATTATTTGGTATTAGAGCTTTGCCAGGTTAAACCAAGGAGTGAATTTCGTATTTTCGTGATAAACTTTCTTCATACATCTTCCTTGAATGGGTAAAAGAATTGTACGTCTACTTTGATTCCTACAACCTGACAAAGGCACAACGACTTCAATACGATTGTTCCTAGATGAGTGATTGTGTACAATGGAGAATCCGTGAAAGGAAACTTCAAGCTCAAGGTTGTGAGCCTAGAACTTGGGATGAGATGGAGTATGAGCTGGAAGGCATGTACCTATATAAGCATGAACGAAGAATGTACTTCCTTCCACCAGATTTTCAAAAGCCACCCACATATCATAAGATTGCTATTGTCGAGAAAGAGTTGGTCATTGATTTTCGTATCAGTGGTATTCATGTGGATGAAATCAAAAGCGACATGGTCACAATGGTGGACAAAGAGATCGAACCCAAGGAGATTAGTGTTACAACAACTATGGTGATTATGGACAACCAAGTGGGAGATCCTTAAGGGTTTGAGATTGAAGTAATGGTTGATGAAACCATTGAGAGATTGTGAATGACAGGGACAAAGGACTTGAAGAGCCTATGATCGAAGAAGGGCAAGTAGAGAATGTGTTAGGAGACGGCCCATGGATACATCTGAAGACCTTATGGTTGAGCATGTGGAGTTCGTCATCCCATTAAAGTATCTTAAAGATCGAGCTCCTCACATTCTAGACTACATCCTTATTATCAAAGAGCTACCTGAATTTTTCTACGGTTTAAAGGGGGACGTGCACCATGCTATAATCACCCTCACATTCTATAGAGGACGATTTTTTTTTGAGAGGGCGAATTGATGCAGATAAGTCACTTAATGGGCATATTTTATTGCAAATAAGGCTTGGGTTGGGTTATGTATGTGTTGGGCTTTTGATTCCATGGGTTTTCTTTGTAATGGACCACTTTAATGGACCTAAAATATGGGTAGAAAGTATGAAACATGATTTAATTCATTAGCTTAGTTAGAATCCTGTTTTGAGTCTATTTCCTTTGTAATTTCAGTTTCCTAGTCAATTTAGGTTTCCCAATTAGTTAAGGATTGTGTTAGGCCTTTCGTTTTTAGTGTTTGAGTCGGTTTTGAGTCTGTTATATAAGTTTGTAAGGGGCTACAACATGGAGTACGAATTTAATAATAATAATAAAAGAAAAAGATGGCTTATGCTGTTGTGTTGTTGGATGCAGTTGGGTAAGATGCCTAAACCTGAGGGTGAGATGCCCATTCACTAGTTCTTCCCCCTTCTCAACCCTCGATCACATTCTCTTTCTTTCCTTATTTTCCTTTTATTTGTTTGCTGTGAGAGTGTTTGAGAGCTAGAACCAAGCCTATTGGAGGACATCTTCTCTATTCAGCCAGAATTTCAGATCTTGTCTGGGATTAGGATCACTTGTGATTCTAGTTCTACATTATGTGGTATGTATGTGCTCTAGATCATGTGCATTGCAAAGACTGTCAGCTATTTCTGCCACATGATAGTATCTATTGGCAAACAGACTTCATAGATATGCCTACATCTTCATCTGGTCATTTATTATTAAGAAAAAAAAAGGAGAAAAGATTGGCATCAGCCCATGTGAGAATAATGCTTTGAAAATATTCTGAAAACTCAATTTTGTTAGAAGAATAGGGACAAAAAAGATGTTGGAAAAGCAAGGGAAATCTACATGTATGGGTGGGCCATATTGTTGTCCTTTGAACTACTTGATGTGTAGAAAAATGGTGCAATGCTATAATGGGTGGTTTTGTGGACATTATATTTGGCTAGTGATATGCTTTTCTCAATTAGTTTGTGAGTGTGATACTCATTTAATGCTTGGTAATAAATACCTAAATGTTAAAATAACTAGAACTTCAGATGGTTTGTTTCTCTCTCTCTCTCTCTCTCTCTCTGAGGTTACGGTTTTAGCTAAAAAATTTGCTTCCATTAGCCAAACTGGGTGTTTCCAGTTTAAGTATGGACATGCTATCACGACGATTGAGCTTTGATCATTATATTCAGCTTCTCCTATTTTAATGGCTTATTTATTTAATTTTCTTAAAATTTCAATTTTGTGCAGGTTGCAATGACTCATCCCATGGCAGTTACAAATTGCAATGTAGACATGGAAACTTTAATATCAGATCAAAACAGAAGCATTGCTACACTTGCTATCACTACTCTCTTGAAGACAGGAAATGAGTCAAGTGTAGATCGCCTGATGAAACAGATAACTAACTTTATGTCTGATATTGCCGATGAGTTCAAGATTGTTGTTGTGGAAGCCATTCGATCGTTGTGCCTTAAGTTCCCGCTTAAGTATCGAACATTGTGAGTGACCTTGGATTTCATTCTTAAAAATTGTATGCCTCAAATCATTGAAATTTGGATTGGATTAATTTTTCCCTCCCCTGTTTATTTCTAGGATGAACTTTTTGAGCAACATTCTCAGAGAAGAAGGTGGTTTTGAATATAAGAAGGCAATTGTTGACTCAATTGTTATCCTAATAAGAGATATACCGGATGCTAAAGAAAGTGGATTGTTTCATCTTTGTGAATTTATTGAGGATTGTGAATTCACTTATCTGTCTTCTCAGGTGGACATTTTCTCAATAAGATCTGTCTAATTCAATTTATTGAGATGTTTGAATTTGTCTTCTGTGGTTTATTATCTGTTTGTGTATTCCTCTGTATTTTCCCAGATACTTCATTTTCTAGGAAATGAGGGGCCCAAGACATCTGATCCCAGCAAATACATCAGGTACATTTATAATCGTGTGATTCTTGAGAATGCTACTGTTCGGGCTAATGCTGTGAGTACATTAGCGAAGTTTGGTGCTGTGGTTGATTCGTTGAAGGTAATGTCATAATATATCACTTCATCAGTTTCTACTGAATATTTTCTTTCTTAATTTTGGTTATGATTCTTTCTGGACTAATTGTTGCAGCCTCGAATATTTGTTCTGTTGAGACGCTGCCTCTTTGACAGTGATGATGAGGTGAGTTTCACTGTAATATGTGAAGAATTTCTTGCCTTTAAATTCGTGATCCATGAAAACTAAGTTTTAACTATTGAAGTCGGTTGATTCTAAACATGCTTTGGAAATTTAAGTGATGTTGTGTCTCCATACTATAATTTGGGCTTCTGGAAATTCTGTGTTTTACTTTTGAGAATGCAGACTGGTTATGTTGGTTCCAAGCGTCTACTATGCTGAGAGTGAGACTATTGTTAGGTTATATATCCGAATGCATCTCTTTCACCATGTTTCTCTTGTTTGCATCATTGTTCCAGAAAGTAGCAAAATGATACATGCTTCATTGGCCATTTCTGCTGGTGATGTCTAGTGACTTTATTCTGCTGCTTTATCACTTGGGCTGGTTATCACAGTTGTTGCTCCTGTAATTTTAAATCCCTCAATCAATAACCTCCATTGGGGTTGGCTACACGGATATATAGCCTACCTATTTTGGGAAAAGGCTTGATTGAGCTGAATCGAGCTGGAGTCAATGGCTCCTATGATTTGTATGAGATGGTAGAACCTCATTATTCTTTTATGTATATGCTTATTGGTGTGCTCTAGTTTTCTGCTAGTTATTCAAGGGTTAATTGAGCTGAATCGAGCTGGAGTCAATGGCTTCTATGATTTATATGAGATAGTTGAACATCATTGTTCTTTTATGTATATGCTCATTGTGCTCTAGTTTTCTGTTAGTTATTTGTGTTTCGTAGAAATGTGAGGGAATAAATACCTAAAATGTTTCTTTCCTTACGAGTCCGAGTTGATAGAAGCTATTTTCCTCTTCAAAATTTTTTAATATGCTTGAGGTCTTTAAATAGGCTTAGTTTGGATAAGGCTTACTTCTTTGTTAACGTTGATGTCTTTAAATTGTGAATAGTGAACTTAACCTGTTTCATTCCTCTTCAAAAATCTTTAATATGCTTGATAAAATTTTATGTTTATATAAATCATTTCAGGATCAAATCTCAAACTAGTTATGTACAGAATTTTAGGTTCAATTTGTCTAATTGATGCTTGTCCAGCCTACTCCCCTCCTCATTTAGGGATAGGTGACAACACTTCCTTCCTCCCCTCTCCCCTAATGTGTACATGGCCTTTTACTCTTGTTTATAGATGTTATGCACCTCCCCTTACGTAAAAGTATCATTATATATTCTATCATGGTTGGAAATTTTATCATGGGGAAATGAATGCTCCCTGGTCACACGGCCCCTGCACCCGGGGTGGGGGGTTTACTCTACTTCATGACTGCATAACCGAATCTTGTTTTTTTAATCATTCCAATTGCTAATCATTTTTATCTGCCAATATTTACACAGGTTCGTGACAGGGCGACACTCTATCTGAATACACTTGGAGGTGATGGGTCAGTTGGTGAAACTGACAAAGATGTTAAAGACTTCCTCTTTGGATCATTGGGTGTTCCACTAGCCAACTTGGAGACAAGTTTGAAGAACTATGTAAGTAGTTTTCCTGGACAGTGTATGTGCTATACTGATTATTTTCATCCCATCATCCTTACCAAAAGAAATTAAAAAGGGGGGGTGGGTGCACTGAAGGAACTTCATGACCTTGTTTTTATGACGTTGATACAGGAGCCTTCGGAAGAACCGTTTGATATTGATGCTGTACCTAAGGAGGTCAAGTCACAGCCTCTTGCTGAGAAGAAAGCTCCTGGTAAAAAGCCTACTGGTTTGGATGCTCCTCCGGCTGTTCCAACGTCAACCGTTGATGCTTATGAAAAACTGCTATCATCCATCCCTGAGTTGTCAGGCTTTGGACAGCTCTTCAAGGTTCTTTTTTTTTTTTTTTTAATGTCCAGAATTTGTAAAGCATTTTGGTGATTCATTTGTTATAGATTGCTGAACTCTTCTCTTTTTTTTCCCGTCAGTCATCAGCACCTGTGGAACTGACAGAACCTGAGACAGAATATGCAGTTAATGTTGTAAAGCACATTTATGATGGGAATGTTGTGTTTCAGTTCAACTGCACAAACACCATTCCGGAACAACTTCTGGAAAATGTAAATTACCAGTTTTACCCAGATAATTTTTCGTATCCTTGGTAGTTCATTTCAATTCAACTTTGTGTTTTTAATTTGTTGCCAGGTCACTGTTTTAGTGGATGCCACTGAAGCGGAGGAATTTTCTGAAGTTGCTTCCAAGCCTTTAAGATCCCTACCATATGATTCGCCAGGTCAGACTTTTGTAGCGTTTGAGAAGCCAGTTGGAGTCCCTGCCGTGGGGAAGTTCTCAAATATGTTAAAATTTATTGTCAAAGAGGTACAACTGATGCTTAGCTATTTGCTTTTCCCCCTCCCCACTCTATTAAAAAAGGGCTTTGGTTGGTAAGCATCTGTCTACTGAGCTATGGGGCTTCAGTACAGCTGGTCATGGTGTGCGTACAGTTATACTTGAAGAGTCGTGCTATCTTTGCAAAGAAATAAAGTCAAGGCTACTGTTGGATACTGGGAAAAGAGTTGGTATGGTAGGGTATGTTGATATCAAGACCTGGCCTCAGACCTATTCTCCTGTCTATCTACCCAGCTGCAGTCACTTCCCACCCCTCCAAAGAAAAAAAAATAAAGAAAGATTAAAGATAAAAGAAGATTGATGAAGCACCATAACCTGTAGGCCAGACTGTTGGACATTAAAGGCACATGACAGAATCACAGGGAGTAAAAGTTAAATAAAACAGACCTGGATAGGGTTGAATTAATAACTGAACATATGACACTTGGATGGGGCTGAATATTAGATAGAACAGTGCCTAGAGCCTGCAGATCATACATTATCAGTTTGATCCAACGGTTGGATCAGCCAATCCTGATGATGAACAGAATTAGTAACGAGAAAGACAGAATTTAGTAACTGAAAACAAACAGGGATAACTCTCAAACCAGAGGTCAGATGGACCTCTACTTCTGGTTGGAGGATTGTACTTATAGAGGGGAATAACTGGTCAAAGTTTGGGCCATATCTCATGGTTGAATTGGCAGAAACAGTGTGACAAAGCAGCAGTAAGAATAAGATAGAAATAAAAACAGTAGGACTGTAGGAGGGAAAAACAGAATAGAATTCTGCGGGAATTTTGATTTATTATAATATATTAATGATATAAGATGAAGACATAAAAGAGATGAGATATTACCTTTAGGATGGCCACAAAGACAGGATGGTTGCTGGAATTTGACTGAAACAGTATGACAGAAGAAAGGAAAAGGGAAGATGATAGAAGGTAGGGAGACTTGGTATCACCACCTAGGAGCTTGTAACTGATTCACCGCTGCAGCCAAACAACAGCAACCATAACCATTCCAACTAAATGGGTTTGGTTACATGGATCCGACAGAAGCATATATAATAAGAGAAGAAAAGCCAGTAGAAGGTAAAAGGAAAAATGAAGAAATAAAAGAAGTGAAAAGAAGTAAAACACACAAAAGTCAGAGCAGCCTCTTGTGAACATCCCCCTAAAAGGGGTCGGCTACACGGGTCTTTATCCTCCAAACACACATCTTAAACTGGAATAGGACTTGACTGGGCTGGTTATAACTTAAACCAATGGGCCTCAGGGGCTTGATTCTTCTTCCTTCAATGGTTACCCTTAGCTTTGCATCAAAGATGAAAGAAAGGAAATGGATAGTCACTTAAGCTTGTTTTGAATCATTCATTAGACAGCGAACTGAAGCTTGATGTACAAAGAAAATCTGACATATTGACCCTTGTAACCAACAGCCTGCAGGCATTGAGTTGACGTAATGGTGCCTCAGTGGTACTAGCATTAGCTACGGCTGCAGTACTAGAGCATATACATGAGGTTAACATAATTTAATCCCTTATACCAGTAAAGAAAGTTAGATAAAAAAAAATCTATATACCCACAATTATATGACCAACTGTATATAATATTTATAATTTTGTCCGAGAAAATTCTCTTAGGACCCATTTTCACAATTGAATTAATTAACTTGAAATTTTGTTTTTTGTCTGCTGCCCAAAATACCCCTTCCGTTAATCTATTTCTTATTTAGAAATGCTGAGCTGCCAGTAATCTTATCTTAAAACTCTATAATTTGTTTAGGAGTTCCATTGACTTGGTACTCAAATAGAAACCTTGCTTAAAATTAGAGAAGTTTATCACTATATTCCTTTGTTAAGATTCTAAACTGAACCTCTATCATTGTTCCAAAACATGCACGTGCAAATGCATGTGATGTTTTATTGGTGGGTGGGATAGAGAAAGGGGATGGAGAGAGAGAGAGAACGTATCACTATGTCAGTGTTATGTCGTATTACTAGATTGATGTATTGATTCATTTCCTAATCAGATTCGGGTTGGATCAGGTGTGATCAACTCGAATCTGACCCATTGACAGCCTGACCATTAGATAGATAATGCACAGTTTGATTTCCATGTGTCAAATTTTAGAGACAATTAGACAAATTTAATCTTATAACTTTTCATGTACTGGCATGTTTCCTAATATTTTCAGCCATCCAATTGTTTCATAGACATTTGGGTAATTGTTGTGCCTTCCATCTGGCAAGGGAGAAGCTCATCAGGTCTTCATATGCTCAAATGGTAGGTTTGTTAAGATAACACTATCAGAACCTCTTGTTAGCTTTTGCAGCTCAAGAGTTTACACAGGTTTATGTGCAATTGCACTGTGCATATTTAACAAGACAGCATTGCTGTTAGTGGTAATTCTTATATGGACTTTAGAGTGCAGCATAGAGTGAGACATCCTCATTATGAACATGTAAAACTATACCCATCAAGGACTTGTGACTAATGAAAGAACCCACCATATTCATTAGGTGGGTTGAACCTTCAATGGATTAGGTGTTGGAGGCTCAAGCCCTCAACTCCATTGCGAATCTGTACCATAATCATGGGGTCATGGTTTGATGTTTCACCCTAAGAGGGAGATTAGACATTGAGGAGAGTTTTTGGAGAGAATCCAAGGAAAGTGGGATAGGGAGGGAACGTAGGAGAGATTAAATATAGAGATAGAGGGGACATGTAGGATTTCATTTTTCTATGTAAATTTAGATGTATATGCATCTTGGTTGAGCAAGATATTATACTCTTTCGTAGACCTGCACCAAATGAAACCAACAAGCACAGAGTAGTTGATGGTTAGGCATTTGGAACCCAACTTTCTGAAAAGCTTAGACTTCTTGTAACCAAATTGTGACTTGGTTATTTGGTTAAACTCTGCTCAGTGATATGCTGTTGTGCATTAGAAAATCTTGAGAATCTTATAGATCAATCAATATCTTGTGAAAAGTAACCTCTCTTTTTTCTTCTTGCAATTTCTTTTATGATGTTTATTAGAACATGTGGCTTTGTGGGACTAACTAGCCCATCTTTCCTATTTGGTAATTACAAGTTACAACTAGCATGAAGATGGCTTTTCCAGGTTTCTAGGGTCAACTAAAAATCTTGGTGATACGAAGGACATTTGTTTGGGAAGTCCCAATTCCAGAAAAATGTACCTTGTGGGCAGTCTGAAATGTTTCATGTATATTAATGCTTCTTTAATTTTGTTTATTTATTTTTGAAACTTTTGGATGAGTACAATTTTGGTTTTGAAACCGCTATACATATTGTTCCAATTTCTGTCGGCTTTTGTCAGGTTGATACTAGTACTGGTGAAGCAGAGGAAGATGGAGTTGAAGATGAGTATCAGTTAGAGGACCTTGAGGTCGTGAATGCAGATTATATATTGAAAGTGGGGGTCTCCAATTTTAGGAATGCATGGGAAAACATGGGCCCAGATAATGAGCGTGTTGATGAGTATGGCCTTGGGGTAAGGGAGAGCCTGGCTGAGGCTGTGAATGCTGTCATCAACATTCTCGGATTGCAGCCCTGTGAGGTAAGTCTTGTTATCAGATCATAATAGTGATAAAAACATATAACAGTTTGGATTTTTGGCATATTCATGTGCATAATATGTGAACATCTTGGGGTCCATGTTGCAGACCTTGGTTGAACACCCATTTTCACCTGCATACAACCAACTACTAATCTGCTTCTCCAATGCTTAAATAAAAAGGACCCCCCCCCCCCACACACACACACACAAGGAGCATACGACAAAACGATGGTGGTTGGACAAGATCAAACATCATTATCCATTTGTAGGACCTTTAGAATTACTAATGCTCAAAAGTTGGATTAATTAGAAGGAAATCTGCATATCTGCTTTTGGTCTATTGGTCATTTAAGAGGTGTTGCATTTCCCAGATGGTTCCAATTTTTGGGTTAGTACATGCATGAGTTGCCTGCTGGATTTCACTTATTTTTTTGACTGTTGAAAAGGAAGCCAAGTAGAAATTGTGTGATGTTGGTTTTCTTTTATCCAACTTGCTAATCATGCAATTATTCTTATTTTTTATCTTTTTCTTTTCAATTCATTTAGAGGTAGTTGGGATACTGATGGATCCTCCCGAAAAGGTGAAAAAAAAAAAAGGAAAATGTTTTGGCTGCTGAAAAGCTTTTTATATGTTTGTACCACGCAGGGCACTGAAGTCGTCCCAAGCAACTCAAGATCACACACATGTTTGTTGTCCGGTGTGTACATAGGCAATGTGAAGGTTCTTGTCCGTTTGTCATTTGGGATTGATGGGCCCAAGCAGGTTGCCATGAAGCTGGCAGTTAGATCTGAAGATCAAGCTGTCAGTGATGCCATCCACGAAATTATTGCCAGTGGTTGATGCTACAACTTGTTTCATTGGCTTGATTTTTGGACTTCTCCAATTGGCATTTTTTGATGGCACTGGAGGTCTCAGTTTTGTATGTAGCAGAGGTAATTGGCTTCTGTCAAAAAAAAAGTATACGTCAAACAAGGAATTGGACTGTTTTGAAGGAGTTTCAGAAGAGCGGGACAATCCAAACCAGGGGAATGAGGGGTTAGAGTTATTTTGTTTATTCAGGTTTTATACTCTTTTATCTCAATTGCTCGATATCTTGAACACTTGAATACTGGACAGTGAACAAATGACTAGTTCTATTACAGGGTTTGTTTCTTCAACCCCTTCCTTCACATGAGTAATACCTGAATAATTGTAGGTTCAGTTGTTTCATTTCTAATAGACAGGTGGTCCTTTGAATGCTGTTCAATTATTTTTATTCTGTTCAATCACTGGACTGTCAATTATAGTCAATTTTTCTGCATCAGCGTAATGTCAAATTTCCTCATGTTCTCTTCCCCTCCCCCCCCCCCCTTCCCTGTTCAATCTGTTGAGGCCGTGTCGAGGTATTTTGCGATTACCAGGTCTTTTTTTTGTTTTTTGGGTGGGGTGGGTCGGTTGGGGAGGGGGGAGAAGAAATTATATACGAGTGAAAAAGGACAGGGAAAACTTCTAGTAGGTGGGGGAAAATACAGCATTGTTTATATAAGGAAAGTAGCTGGCTGAATAATCCACCGAACACTAGACAACTTCAATTTGGAGGCACCCTAGGCATATTGGGATCCTATGTTGACACGGTGTGTAGCGCAGATCTAATGGCTGGGAGCACTTTGGACTGTAAGTCCATGCCTTGGGCTGTGTGCCTGAGGGCTTCAAGCCCTTGGAGTGCACTACAGACTCGCCTAGTCCTCTTTGTTGAAGGTTCTAGGGACACACAAAAAGGAAAGAGTTAATGCAAGCAAAGTAACAGTGTATCCTCTACCATGGAGCTGGTAGCCTAATCCATTGGAAGATGCAGAAAAATTAAGAGCAGCTATTACTGAAAAGCAATCAGAAAGTAGGACCAATTGTCGAAGCTGTAGGCTTCTTGAGAGAAGGGCGTCAGAATGGCTTCCGCTTCCGTTGTGGAGGTTGAGAAACCTCTACAAAATTTGCATATGGGTGTGTTGAAATTGCTGGTATCGTCTCTGATGGTTTCACCTCAGGCTGGCTTGGGACGAGTCTTGTACTTTGGGGGTTTGCTCCTGTCCCCTTTTTTCTGCCTTATCCAGGAGCTTGGTCCATGTTGGCTCTCCCATATGTTTCTCTCTCCTCTCACATATGAGAGGACATCTTTTCTCCTTATTCAGGGAGGACAGAGATGAGAATAAGGAGTAGAGAGATGGGACATGGAGTATGACCGTCAAAAATTGAAGAATTATGTTGGAAGAACGTTCTTTTGCTGATATTATAACAAGCATTTGATACTGGGTCATTCATAGCATTACTATGCATTCTCTATTCATTGCGGGTTGGTTATTCGTCAACGCAAGTTTAGCTTAGATGTATTTGGAAGCCCTTGGCCAAACAAGTATTTTATCAAAAGAGCCGAGAGAAGGAATTCCATTAATAACTGGACGTTTTGATCCTTTGGCACAACTCGATGAATTTAGTAGATCCTTTTAAGAGGCCCCAATGACCAATCACATGATTAAAATATTGAATGTAAAATGCAAAATCAAATGCTTCAAAAAGTAGATTTACGTTCAATTCTTGTCATAAAAATGTAAACAATGCATAGAATATTTTCCCTTTCTTTTTTCGTTTTTTTCAGTAAAACATTTTCTTCCTTTATAATCAACATTTAATTTCCTATTGATTTTCAACAAATCCTATAAAATATTGTCAGCGGCTTACTCTTTCTAAAAGCCATACATGAACAACTTGTACAAAAATAATGGAGAGTGTGGTCAATGGATTCACTCTCTTTCTTACATAAGGAAAGCAAAGGAAATGAGGTGGAAATCAAAATCAATTTTGATGTGTTAGTCAACAATTACAAAGAAGCAACCATAGGTATCAGAAACTTTTGATATGGGAAAAGGCTCTCTAAGCCAACCATCTTGCATCTTCTTTCTTATCTCTCTCTTCATGACATGAAATGGTTTATCAGAAATAAATAAATAAATAAATCTTGCCCTCATGATAGATATATCCTTCCTTTTTAGAGACCAATTTTAGCTTTGTCGATTGAAACTTGGTGGAATTAATCTTGCAAGCGATTAGTAGGTTTTTCAAAGAAAGGCTTGAATTGGTCTAATTTTCTATTCCTAAAATTTATTTTAAGACAAGGGTATGATGAAGGTATTTTCAAAAGTAATTTGAAAATAATTTATCCTTATATTATTATCAAAAACAATCATTCTTTGCCGTCATTGAAATAATAGTATTTAACCATATTGAAAAAATAAATATAATAGATAAGAGAGCACTACCCGCTTACATGGCTGCTATGATAACGCAACCAACCACTGAAAAGTCACATGGAGCGAGGCAGTGCAGTCTTTTTATGCCTACCTATTTTTGGGTGTAAACAAACGCAGGCATCCATTGATCAACAAAGGATGGATTTTCAATTTTTACCTTATCATAAGGGGTGGAGCGGTCATTTCACCCCTAGTTGTTCAGACGCTCGGCTACGCTGCTTTCCGGATGTGTTTTCTCAAAATTTCCCAAAAATTATACGACCTCAGCTGGATGTTGCACCGCATGTTCACAATTTACTATAAATTGCTCGACGAAAACCATCGTTAGTGTTCTTCCCATTCCCGCATAGGGAGAAAGAAGAGAAGCGAACGATCGTCGGATGCCTTTTCTTCTCTGTTCGTCACAGTTGAGGATCCTTAAACCTCAAAGTTCCTTTGATCTGATCTCTGAAAAATGGGAGACGCCAATGATCCTTTCATGCGCAACAGAGACGCTTCGGTGCAGGCGCGCACCAAAGCTCAGAACCGTGCGACCGTTCTGCAATTGAAACTTGTATGTTCTCCTTAAGATCTTTTTTCTTTCAGTTTGGATTTGATGTTCTGCAAGTTTCTGTCTGTTGTATTCTTTCTTTGCATCTCATTGTTACCCTAGCGTCACCTTACGATTGTCTACTCTATACCTTTACCTGGAATTTTTTAAAGCAACACTATCTTTAGTAAAAGGAAGATCGTTGTCATTCGATTCATTAGGAGATCATCAAAACTGAATTGGCGTCGAACTTGACAATATCTTTTGGTGCTTTTGGGTTATTCAAATCTTTTTTGGTATTGCAGATGTTCAGTAGATCTATAACACTATAACAGTCGGGAGAATCTTACTTTAGATTAGTCACTGTGTGTCTGCCTTAAAATTTTTCTGTGCCGGATGCGTCAAGAAGTCTTTGCTTTATAATTTATTTACTTTTAGCATGTTGATAAAATCTGGAACTGTTGCTGAATAAAATTTAATCCATTTCTTCACGTTGGTCGTGCAGATTGGGCAGAGTCATCCTACTGGTCTTACATCAAATCTCTTGAAGCTTTTCGAGCCCCGACCTCCTTTGGAATTTAAACCCCCTCCTGAGAAGAGAAATTGCCCATCATACACTGGTATTTATCGCCTCAAGGTCTGATTCTTATTTTGATGTGAAGGGTTTATTGTTGTCTCAAGCACTTCTGTTTTTTTCTTTAGGAATCGCACAATTCGTGAGTAATTTTGCTGAGCCGGGAGACCCTGAATATGCTCCTCCTGTCAAAAAGGGTGAAACCCCAGTAAGACACCTCTTAGCATTGAATTTGCTTGTTTTTAACTTTTATTTGGTAGATTTTTTTCTGTGGATTCTATTTTACCTTTGTGAATGGAAGTGTCTCCATGTATACCCTTGAAATGAAAGGAGCATGCTTGCTTCATTTTTTTGTTCTTTTTCTCCATTTCTACAAGCGACCATCTGCTTTTCTGTAAACATGTGATGCGGGTCCTCAACATGTACTGCAGTACCGTATGACCTGCTTCACTGATGTTATTGCCATTCATATACTAAGCCTACTGTTTGTATTCTTCCTTTTCTTGCTTACATGTGGCATCACAAACAGACTACCCCAATTCAATAGTTAAATGTGCTACTTGATGAGCTCCTGAAATCTCTCTCTCTCTCTCTCTCTCTCTCTCTCTCTCTCTCTCTCTCTCTCTCTCTCTTTATTTTTTGCTACATCTGACACTGAATTGGAGTTGTTGTTGGTTCTAGCTACCTCCCTTCTAACTTTTGACTTGGTCCAACCAAAAAATGTCTTATCTTTGCTTAGCTGATGTAATGGATATACCATAATATTTTACTATTTTTGTTATTTATGTAGTTATTTAATCTTTTATTATGAAAGGTAACTTTATTAAGGTCGATTGGAAAAATGTTTTAAAGCCCAATGGGGGAACCACATTGTAAAATCTTGTCAGGGATCCAAGCCACTATAACTTCCATTCTGATTCATTGTTGGTCCTGGATAAGTGTTAAACCCTACTAAATTGTTTACTGGCGATCTATGAAATCTACAAAGTTTTTTTTTATTGGGATCAGTCTTGCTGTGGTAAGATCATTGGTGCACTTGTGTTGGATTGAGTCGATTGACATTATCTTTGACACCTGGTCCCGGTTTTAAAAAATTGAACAAGGGAAAACAGAAGTTGGGCTTCAAGGGGAAATTTTGGTAGTTGAAACAAACCCTATTACTTGAGAGTCATTCTGTCCAGACCTTTATTATTTAATTCGCATTTAAAACATGTATAATATGGCCGTACCATATTATACCGTTTTAAACGCGAAATCCCGTCTTATTGGTAATTTATTGGCGAGGAGACGGTAAAAAACGAGTTTTCCCCATGTTTATTGAAAAAGACGACTCAGCCGCCCACTTTAGAAGCAGGCTGCTTGCTCTTTCATATTGTGATTTACATGGTTACACCTCACGTTTTCACCTTTTTAAAGCTCACCCTTGCCCTCTCCCTACCAAATCTCATTGAATGGTTTACTCTCTCTCCAAGAATCATGAATTTTTGTTACATGGTACACAGTTTGACACCCGATCAAGAGACTGAGAATCAAATTCTGAACTTTAAATCATGGAATGTATCACATAAGCCTCACATTAAACTATGTATGTTATTATTTGATTTTTGAGTTCCAACCCGACATTCATTATAAAAAGTTCAATATTCACCATGAAATTTGAATTAAATTATGTTGCAAATCAATGTATGTGTTAACTTTTTTTCCCCTTCTTTTTGTGCATGTATTACCTTTTTTTAGTATCATATTTTTCAAATTTAAATGTTTGAAACTCGTACCATCTGGTTTTTTTTTACCAATTTTGAAATATTTGACCCTCATTTTTACCGTCCCGTTCAAATTATGTGCGGTTTAAAAAATGTGTGTACCAAACATCTTTTTTTGCAGTTCCCATTTTGACTATGGTCCGGAGTGGCTAATGGCTAAATAATTATCCAAAGGCTGGGAACCACTTGCCTACAAGATCTAGAACCCTAGGCCTTCAATATTCCCATAAAAAAG
The DNA here is from genome assembly GCF_013358625.1 of Macadamia integrifolia. Classification (NCBI taxonomy): domain Eukaryota; kingdom Viridiplantae; phylum Streptophyta; class Magnoliopsida; order Proteales; family Proteaceae; genus Macadamia; species Macadamia integrifolia. Next base: position 11,656,522 of record NC_056559.1, on the reverse strand, counting down.
AAACAACCAGCGACCTGGTTTAGGGTGTGGTCAGATCTGGTTACAAGTTATAACTCCGGTCAGTTGGACTATTAGGTGTGAGGATTTACTTGCCAATCTAGAAATGAATCTGATGGTCAGATTGGAAGAAAGAATTCAAGGAGTTATGAAAATAGGAAGTTACTAAAAATTAGAAACTTAAGATTAGTAGCAACAGAAAACAGAAAATAATGTGAATAATAACAAGGGAAATTAAAATTAGTAACTAAGGAGGGAATATAAAATAGAAACTAGAAGAGAAAACAGAAACTAAGGGTATTAGTAGCTGCCCCTGGACACCCAAAGGAAAACAATGAACTGCCACTACTAGAGGTTCAATGGGTTGATGTGCTGGTGGCTGATCCTGCTTCAGGAGATCTTCTGAAACTAAGAACAAGGCAACAAGAGATTAGTGAACAGAATAGCAAGTCAAAGATCAAAACAGAATCGGAGATGAAACTGATATGTGCAGGGTGCGAGTTAAGTAATAATCTGACCTTTAATGGAGGCTTCCCACTTGGAACTTGACCAATATCTCACCAGTCCACTTGCTTCCCACCAAGGTTGCTATTGCATCTCATAGAATCACAAGAGCAAACTGCTCTCGACAATTAGTAGCATAGACCCGTCAATTTTCAAAATTGTTGGGTCTATGGCCCCTCTCCTTTATTTACAACTTCCATAATGGGCAATAAAATGGGAAACCTCTATGTTTGTTATTGTGTCTCACAAAGTCACAAGAGCAAACTTCTCTCAGCAATTTGTAGCATAGAGCCTTCAATTGTCAAATCCGTTGGTGGTCTATGGCCCATGTTCTTTATTTATAACTTCGATAATGGCAATAAATAGGACACCTCTATATTTGTTATTGCATCTCACAGAGTCACAAGAGCAAACATCTCTCAGAAATTAGTAGCACAGAGCCTTCAATTGTCAAGATCGTTGGTGGTCTATGGCCCCTGTTCTTTATTTATAACTTCCATAATTGCCAATAAAATAGCAAACCTCCATGTATGGTAAGAGGAATTCCTTATTAAAGTTTTTCTACAAAATAGAAACTATTCGAAACAATACAAATAGAAACTAAGGCTGGACGGTAGGACACTTGTCCAGCTCTTCTAGAAGCACTACTAAAAGAGAAGAATACAACTTAAAATAACCCAAACCAATTGACCAAACCTGGCCTAAACCATGGGTTCATTTAGGCTCAAAACTGTTCCAAATTTTGAACTGATTACTGCAGCCGATGGGACACATCAGATCTTATCCTTGGACTGATTCCTTGTCCTACACATGTAGTGTTTAGATAACCTTGAATCAGCATCAGCTTTCCTACAGCCGCAGGTCCTTCCCTTTCCTTGTGATGAGACCTGCATCACTGGCAGACTTCCTGCCCTTGTTACTCGTTCATTTAAGGAATTCTATGAACTTCTTATTTTGAGGCTTACACATAATGTTTCAATTTTCCATGGTTGTATTTGCTCCACTTAAATCTTTTATTTGACTACCGGATTGTGGCTAGACTTTGGAAGTTAGATCGGGTATCAATTTGTGCAACAGTTAAAGAAGGGCTAGAAACAAGAGAAGCCTTATGCTTTGTATTATGTGGCATGATCAAGGATTTAAGTATCGGTATTGGGCATCGTATCAGAGGGCTAGGATCCATGTACCGGACCCCATCTACCTGTGTTCTACTTCTTTACTTTTTTGTCTTTTACTTCCCTTCACTTTTACCTTTTCTCTTCTTAGTCCTCGCTTGGATCTGTTTGGCCGACCCCTTTAAGTTGGGATAGGGCTTTTTTGTTGTTGTTGTTGCTGTATCGGGTATCATATCGGAGGGGTGATTTTAAGAGATGTATCATATCATATCATATCGGAGAGTCGCAAGACGCTAAAGATATGCATGGAAATGGTCAAGAAATGCATTGATGCACTAATGATACTTATAAAATACAGTTTTGAAGTGTAAAATACTTTAAAGCAGGATATTTCGACCAGGCTACATGGCCACTGCACCAGCAAGGGGGCCAATGAAAGCGAGCGCAGGGGCATCCACAGGGGTGGGGTTTTTCCATTTCACGGGGGGTGGAATGATCATTTTGTGCGCTGCTGCGTTTGTGCATAGGCTGCCTGCAGCTTGTCAGGGATCTTTTTCTCAACATTTTATTATGCAATCTGTAAATATATATCAGCTTAATGTAAGGATTTGAGTCGTTTTTACCTAATCTAGTGATGCATAACCAAAAAAATGTTATTTGAGCACAAATATAAAGGACATGTGCAACTTTATCATTTTTTCACACGAATCTATTTCGATCCATGATTTGAACATTGTAAGTCCCCAAAACTTGTTGACATGGTGAGTATTAGTCATTTTTTTTTATGTTAAATGATTTCCTCTTAACTCATATTGAAGAGAAAAACAAATTTCCACAACTATACTTTACTGCTACAAAATTTTAATAATTGATCATGCCCAGGGGTACCGGACCGTATCGTATCGGTCAACACATATCAATATCGGTCAATAAGTATTTGTATCAGCCAATACGGTCTGATACATGTAAAATATGTCTCCTTTAAACCTTCAAAACAGAAAACGTGAGTGGGATACGAAACTAAGAGCAGCCAAAGGAATTTAAGAGATAGAATCCCCCCATGTATCGAAATGATCTAAGAGTTATAGTGTTAAAGACAGCACCAATGAGTTAGTGTTACTTAATGTTTTATGGGGGGTGTAGGCATGCCTCAGTATATGTGTATACTGCATCATGTATGCTTGTATATTACAGATTTTCTTTATAAATAGTTATGCTGACTATCACAACATACAATATTCTAATTATCAAAATGAGAATCAAACTATAAAGTCATATAAATTCAGGCTATGTTCTGAAAGAATGTCCTCATTTTTTTTAGTACAATAGTCTGTGCAAACTTTAAGTTCTAATAGTTCACTTAATTCCATAAAAAAACATATTCATGATTGACATAATGATGCATGCAGGCAAGCAGTTGTCGTCGGTTTTAAAGCAACCTTTCGAAAGATATGTGCCACCTCACAAAAAGCCTGGCTTCAATAGCCATAGGCTTTGGGCATTGCCCATGTGGTCTTTTACGAGGTAGCATATATCTTCTGGAGGGTTGTTTTAAGCTCAACATCACCTGCTTGACTACATCATGGATCATATGGGATATAAGTGGCTTTCTGCTTTACTATTATTATGTAGGTTTTTCAATTTTTATATGTAACTGGATCATATTGGGATAATGAGAAGGAACATGATTAGCTTGTGAGGAAAATCAGTAATAAAATCTATGAGTCACTGAAGGATTTGGCTGAAATCAATTGATCTAACACCATTCTAAGTCCTGTTGTTATATTCTGATTTGAACCATTTCAAAATTAATGAGATCCATCAGATAAGCCAGAGCTTGCTGTTTAGTAAATAATAGATTCCTAAATTGTACAATATTTTTTTTGCTACTGCTGGAAGCCTGGAATTTCTTGTGCTCCCTTATAGTCAAAACAGGTCAGATTTTGTATCAATTTTTGGTTCAATGTAGTATTCATGTGGTTTTTTGTATTGATGGGATAACATTAATATAAATCTGACACAATGTGAATGCACTTGTTGATACATTTTGTTGGCTCCAGACTGAAAGAAGGGCTAGAATTCACAAACGACGACTGGAAGAGGGTGCAGCAAAGGCTGCTGAAGAGCTTCAGAAATGTAATTAGCCTTCCTTTCCTGTATGTTATTGAAATTTAGGGTCAAAGTCTATTTATCTTATAGAGAAACTTTTCTACAGGCTGCTTGTGTTCTACGATTGGCTGAGGTATGGTAATGCACCTGCCTTGTCCACAAAGTGCTGATGTGGCTGGTGCCTCTTGTGTTATCTCAACCAATCATACAACCATAGAAAACCACATGGTTGTTTTATTAGTTCCTGAAATCACAACAAAAATTGGTTGGACACATGGAATCAAACAATATTGACTCTTTTATTGTTGTTATTTTGGTTTTATGCAGATGATCCATCTAGTGATCCAAATGTAACTGGAGATCCATACAAGACATTGTTTGTTGCAAGACTTGTGAGTAGTTTCATGCTATTCTTCTTCATTTCTCGTGCTTCTTTAATCATTTGGATCGGAATGACAAGCATTCCTTTGTTTCTTTTGCAGAATTATGAGACTACTGAGCACAGAATCAAAAGGGAGTTTGAAGCTTATGGACCAATCAAGCGGGTAGGTATTTTAGAGCATCCCCAAGGAGGGATCAGGTTTTGCCTTTTGACTTCGGTAAGAGGTTCAGTAATATGGTGGTAGCCTTCTTTGGGATTTCTGAACTTCTGTCTCCAGTTATTTATTTATTTATATATATTTTTTCATTTTTTTTTAAATCTATTGTTTGCCATCTCTTTGTATGTGGGTTTCCGTGTTTTCAGTAAACAAATCAGCAGGTATTATCCGAGTTTTTTTTAGCTCCGCTAAATTCACCACTGGGTATGTTCATCTATATTCCCTGTAGGAAGTTGAATGTTGACATTGTGAATAAGAAAATGTGCTTGATAGCACTGTACACAATGGTATGACATGAGTCCAATTTTAATGGTAGATGGTTCCTACTTTTAGGCAGATTTTTGTACAGCTTTTCCTTGAGCGATGGCTTAATGAATTTTTTTTCACTATATGGAAGTATTATTCATAAAAAGGCCAAATTTACATTTATCATGGAAGTAGAAATTATTTTAATAATGGATAATTTTGATATCTGCTATCTTATCTCTTTCTCAATCTCGGTATGTTGGTTATCAGAATCCCCTTTACCAAGTTAAGTACAATGGTGGCAATGCATCACAGTTGTGAATCTCTGCACCTTAAAGGTGAGGACAGTCAATGATGCATAGCGCCGCATGTTTGTGGTCCTGTTCTCAAGTTTGAAAGGGGATTGTTGTGCTTCTCTCTCTTCTAAATGGTGTTGGGTCAACAATAGTCGGGAGTAGTAGCACTTATTGGCAGTAAGGTTTTGTTTTCGCTATCCCTCTGAAAAATATCACTTTGATTTTGATAGCCCCAGAAAATCTTGTAGGTGTGTAGGTAGTATAGTACTCCTCCAGTTAGTTGTATTTAGATTCGATGGATCAATATCACTGGTAAGAGGGACTATTTTTTGGTCTCTTGACTAGCGTTTTGGTTTTCTACCTTGTTTTTCTGCCAATCCAAATTCCAACGATGGTGGTGCATCGTGCATGGCAAAAGATAGGTAAAGGTGAGCAAGGTAGTGATGCATGGTGCTGGGACTAATAGCAGGTATCTCTCTGCCTCTAATTGGCAGTAAGGGTTTGTTTTCTTTATCCTTGCTCTGAAAAGCATCACTTTGATTTTGATAGCCCCAGAAATTCATGCCATGGTATAGGTAGTTTCCTACTCCAGTTAGTTGTATTTAGTTTCGATGGAGCAATATCCCTGGTAAGGGGGCTATTTTTGGTCTTCTGGCTAGTGTTTTGGTCACCTGCTTTATTTTCTGCCAATCCAAATTCCAACAATGGTGGTGCATCTTTCATGGTAAAAAATGGCTGTATACCTTAAAGGTGAGCAAGGTAGTGATGCATGGTGCCTTTGGGCCTTTGTTCTCGAGCTACTACAGGCGACCTGTCAAGTTCCTTTCTTTCCCTGTGCTGGGTGAAACACAAACTCGGGAGTATTAGCACCTTTCTTCCTGATATATGCTTTCTGGTTTGCATTATCTTGCTACTGAAAATTTGATTTTGACTCTAAAGGCCTATCAAAAATCTCTCAGCAGTTCAGAAGATATCCTGGTACTATTTTGTTTATAATTAGTTTGCTTGCTAGTTTAAAAATTTTCCCTGGTAAGGGGATGGTAATTCTTTTTGACATCTGGTAAATCGGCTACATTCATCAGTTTTTCTGCCAACTCTAGCAATGGTGGTGATGCATCCTGCGCGGCAAAGCTGTACACCTTAAAAGGTGAGCACGGCTAGTGAGGCCTAATGCCTGTCCGCCGTGCCATTTAGGATTTAGAATTTTTTTTTGCTCATGCTCTATGTTATAACAATAGGATAATACCAAGTGGCTAAAAATACTTGGCTATTTATTTATTTTATTTAATTCTTGCTTCAGGCAAGATTTATTTATGTGACTATACTCTGCCTTCTGCTTTGTACTTGTAGGTTCGGATGATTACTGATAAGATGGCAAATAAACCTAGAGGTTATGCTTTCATTGAGTACATGCATACTCGGGATATGAAAGGTTGGTTGTAATTTGGTATGGGCTTGTGCTAGTTCTGCTGTTGCTTATTTTCTGTGCATTATGTTTCTTAATTCTGATAACATGCATCATGCAGCTGCATACAAACAAGCTGATGGGAGAAAACTAGATAATAAACGAGTGCTTGTGGATGTTGAACGTGGTAGAACTGTTCCCAATTGGCGACCTCGTAGACTTGGTGGAGGACTTGGATCAACCAGGGTTGGCGGTGAAGAAGTCAATCAGAAGTATTCTGGAAGGTTTGTGTCCTGATCGTGCACTCGTAAGTTTAAAACCCCTCTCCATGCTTTGTAGGATATCTTGGTGTATATATTCTTGCAAGCAATTATTGTACTATTAAACTAATATTGTCCCCAGTGTGGGTGGAGCTCATCTGGTGTAGGATCTATTTGGGAAAAGAGAGATAGGAGTGAAGATTATAAAAGAACAACTTCTATGAGGTTTTCCAGTGGTTGTATATTTCTTTGCAGGGATGGTGTAGGGAGGACCACAGAGTATTTTGATACCATTCTGGTGTTTTTAAGTGTGTCTGGAGAGCATACCGATTGAAAGTGGATATAATCCCTTATGAGGAAAGATAAACTGTTGGAGACATAGTCTGAATAGCATAGCCATGGTGGTATGGAGGGTGGTATAGATTTTTTTTTCCCCATCAGAGGACTGAGAAACAGTGACATAGTTTCAATTATTGTGTATTTCGAAGATTGTTGCAACCAGTTTCTGCCTTTCTGGTCTGATGGGTATGGGAAGATGAGCCACACAATGGTGTAAGGCCTTGCTATCTTTTTTCTGCGTCACCTGGATGGGTGGACTTTTTACACCACCCTCCAGGTGAGATATTATTCTGGAGGAACTAAATCACTTCTAGTTCTCTCTTCCCCCGGGCCCACACTGTTCGAGTTTGAAGATCTTAAGTTGTGGGCTGCTTCTGTGGACACATTGATGAACCATATTACTTGTTTTATAGTGGAGAAATATTGGTTTATGCTTGAATTAAGGCGAGGTTGACCATGCAATCTTTTTTTTTTTTTTTTTTTGGGGGGGTGGGGGGGAAGGGGAGTAGGAAGAAAGTAGAAGAGGGGGTTTGTTATGGTTCTATTCCTGTTGAGTTGGTGCTGGTTTTGGGAGAAGGCATTCTTGTAATCCGTTGATTCAGATTGTACTGGAAACAGTAGATTAAATGGTCTGGTTCATCAATCAATTTTTTTACCCAAACCAGGCCATTCGATTGGGGTTATTTTGTAATATTTTAGAAAGTAGTTAGGAGTTTTATCTTATTTATATACTTGTGAACCTACCAAATGAATAGAATGGAATATAATCGAGTCTACGTTTTGTGTGTGCCTGCATGGCCTGGCAGCTTGTTGGCTTCTCTTTCCCGCTCTTTTTTCCTTCCTTCCTTCCCCCATTGTCCTTCCTTCCTCTCCCATCATTATCCAGCTTAGTTTCCTTTTCCTGACGTTCAGAACCTTCTATCGCAGTGGTGTTCTTCAGTCCATCTTCTTTCTTTTATTCTTCTCCTTCAATTTTCTTTTTCCTTCTGAGTTTCTGATTTTTCTACACGTATTCTGCTCTGGAGATATTGGTAGTCTCGAACTTTGAACTCAAAACTCTTTTGGGCTAGAATCAACACATAGGGGGTGACCTTACCTGCAATTTCTAGGCCCAAATCTTACCACAGACATTAAGTCTTCTCTCACCTCTTGCTGTTTGGAGTGCTGGTTGTATGAAATCCATAGGCCTTCAAGGCTGCAACCTTTTCCTTAAAATCCTAAGTCGACCCAAGTCCTGCGGAGTGAGTTTTCTCATTCAAAAGGTGGTTGGGTACCGCTGGTTTTGAGGATTTGTTTGCAGGTAGGAGTTGACCTGTTGACAATGTTTTGTCACCATAATCCTTCTCTTTCCCAGAATTAGCCCCTTCCTATTAATTCTGTTCCTGTCCTTATTTGGCCTTGAGGGCCTAGACCCGCCCTAAGCCCGAACAGGGCTTGAGTTAAGATTTCTGACCATGAGGGCGAGTTAGGGTTGACAAACACTGACCCTGGGTTAGGTTGGGCCGGGCTTGGGTTGAGGCCTAGGCCCATCCTGGCCCTGATTTTAACCATGATTTATATAGTACAATTTAGGGCTATCATCCTATCCTTTTATTTAGAATAATTAAATTTTGGGCATTGATTCTGATGGTCAGATGTCCTGAACATCTATTATTGTGTTGCACTTAATAAAGGTTAGCCCGACCTTGGCAAAAATCCGGGCCAACCCGGCTTAACCCTTCCCAGTTAGGGTCGGGTTGGGTTGGGTTGGGTGGGGTTGGGTGGGGTTGGGCATAGGCATGAACCCAGCAAGGTTGGGTTGGGCTGATAGAAATCCCTCTTGTATCCTGCCTTCTTAGTCTACCAAATGACTCCTTTGAAATTCTGGTGATTTACAAAATTGCAATTCCCCCTTAATACTTGTTTGCTTGTTGATTTGGGTTGGCTCATAAGCTATCCGAACCGGGTTTCAATAACCCCCGGGTTGCATCAAATCCTTTTTAAAAACCTTAGGATGAGCTAGCATACATTTCTAGATCACTCAAGTGTGTTGTGCTTTTGTGGAATGAACTAAATGATTTTATGAAACATTTATTTTGAAATGTCCTTTTTTTTGGGGGGGGGGGGATGGTGTTGTGTGTGGTTGGTTGAGCAGCCAACCTAGCAGTGCTTCTCCTAGTGCTCATTAGTGAATTATGTTTGCTGGTTCTTTAGCTACTTGTGTAATGTGCTTATTATTTTTTAATTGCACAGAGAACCGCAGCAGATTGCTTCAGGGGGACCCCCTCGATCAGAGGAGCCCAGGTCCCGAGAGGATCGTCATATTGATCGGTAAGATGAGCCTTGAATTTCTTTTTTGTTGATACAAATCAATTGTTTAACATACTGTTGATATCATTCTTCATAATCATTTTCCTTTTGGGTGCAATGGCAAATAAACTTTGGGTGAATTAAATCCCGATTCCATAAAATTTCATGCATTCCTTCATCACACATTTAAATGGAAGTTTACGAGATTGGTCCACCAGAGTGATTATGTTGGGCATTCTAGCAAATGAAGTCTACTCTCCTTTTATTTTCACTTGGCTTGGTTTGGATCCATGCAGCGGATCCCATTTAATTGGGATAAGGCTTGAGTTGTTATATTCTAGCAAATGAAGACCATAGGGCATAAATGCCATATAAAGTAATGAATGACACATTACAGTGGATTTTTTTTTTGTCAACACATTATAGTGGATTACATGGTTGTATGTGGTGGTTGTATACTTATATGTGGTCTTCATGGCACATTAAAGTGGATATTATATGGTTATATGCAGTCTTTCTGGCACATTGTTGTATGTGGTCTTTCTGATCTTTCTCATAACTTTCTCAGTGTCTTATGTAAATATATGATTGCTTTTGAAATGGTGTTTCAGGGAGAGGGAAAAATCCCGTGAAAGGGGAAGGGACAGAGACTTGGAACGTGAGAAATCTCGTGAGCGGTCCCGTGACCGGACGAGGGATCATCCACGAGAAGAAAGGCACCATAGAGACCGCGATAGGAATAGAGACAGGGACAAGGAGAGAGAAAGGGGCAGGGATCGTGATCGTCGTGATCATCGGGATCGAGATCGAGGCCGTGGTCGTGATCATGATCGACCTCGAGAGAGAGAGAAAGACTACGATCGTGGAGATTATGAACAAGATCGTGGACGTGATCGCAGTGAGCCAAAGCCTGAACGTGACCATCAAGCTGAAAGTGAGAGGGAATATGATCTCATGGAGTCTGAGAATGACCGTGGGTGGTATGATCATGTTGAGCGCGGACATGGGTATGGGCACAGCTATCCTGATCGTGAACACGGGCATTATGACCCTGACAAGGGCCAAGGTCGTGGAGGATTTGATCATTTTGAGTCCCAGGACGATCATGGACACTACGATCGCGATCCAGAGCGTTATGACGAGGTGGAGCCTGAGGATTATAGGTATGACCAAGGGGATAGAATTCGAGACCGAGAACGAGAGAATGTTCGTTCAGAGAGGTCTCTTTCGCGGGAGTATGAGCACTAGGGATGCAGGGTAAGGTAGTGATTTCCATCCATTTGTTTTGGTTCTCTTTCAAGTCTTTCAGAGAGAGCGGTGCGCACACTTATGCACATCATCTTCTATTTTCTTGTTGGTTTCCAAATTTTAAGGTGAATTCAAGATCCGCAATCCAAGGGAGGAATGATCTATATGCATGGTAAGCAGATAATATTTCAAGTTTGGATTAGAGTACTTATATATAGATATCGTCTGGGTGTGAAAGCTTTCCTACTGTAGGGTTTTGTTTAGAGAGTATAAGCGTCAGCTTTGTGACTTTGTGTTTTGTTTTGGAGGAATTGTACACATCGTTGTGGGAGAGTGCTGATACTCTCGTAAATGGACAATGTACTATGGATTTTAGTTTAGTCTTTGCTTTATTTTACATTTTCTTAATGGGGTCTGGGGGAGTTGAGTATGTCGGTGAGGTTGCTCTATTGTGACCAGGTGGTCGGAGGTTAGAATCAGACCTCGAAGCAGGGTTAAGGCTGCATGCATTATGACCCTTCTCAGACCTTGCAACAGCAACATCCGCGGGCATTGGATACATTTTTTTTTCTTGAGAGGGTGAGGGGATCTAAGGATTTTTTTTTTTATATGAGAATTTTAGGATGTTATACACTTTGCGAGGAACCAATTTGTTCCAATAAATGTACTGTCTTCCTGGGGCGTCAAATTCATGATGAGGAGAGACCAAGAACAAAATAATTAATGGGAAAATTACGTGTTTACCCACTGTTGGGTTTACCTTTACAAAAATACTCAAGTTAGGTTTCCTTCAACAAGTTTATGTATTACAAATATACCCATAACAGTGCTTGATGTATGCCTTCAGCCATATGACTCAAGTTGGGTATGAATTTTTCTTCAATTGGTTATAGTATTTCCGATTTCTATCTTAATCATCCCCTCCAATCGGCTCTAAAATGTACGATTTCAACTTCGGTAATTATCTCCTACAATATTATTGTCATAACCATCACCATTCTTGCCGGTAACTCTACAACCACCACCATCTCCTCCCGTAACACTGTCACAAAACCTTAACACGATGGTCCAAAGCAAGTTCATACCCTACCCGTGACTGATTTTCAGATGGCACAGACGCCATGTTTGCAGTTGTATGGAAACTAATTACATCATCAGAGACTAGACGGACAGACTCAGCGAAGGCGTACAGAGGTGGCAAAATCACAGTATTTCGGCCCCAAACCTCTGCGAGCATCAAGCACCAAATCGCCATCAGGAACAGTATTTAGGCCCCAACGATCTACTGTTGATACTCTCGCCGCCATAGATCAATCTGTTCCTGATGGCGATTTGGTGCTTGGTGCTTGCTGAGGTTTGGAGCCGAAATACTGTAATTTTGCCACCTCCACGCTGAGTCTGTTACGTTTGTTGAGTTGGCTGATCTCTTACTTAGCCATGAAAGCTTCCTTCGTTCGTTTAGTCTCTGTTGATGTGACGAGTTCCAATACAACTGCAAACATGGCGTCTGTGTCATCTGAAAATCAGTCACGATCTTTATCTTTATCAGTCACGATCTTTCTGGCGGGCGCAATTTCTTCCTTTACTTCGAGGATATAACCTGATCGGCTATGTCGATGGTTCCTTCATACGACCTGCGATTCATCTTACATCTGAGAATGCTGAAATTGTTGCTGCTGCCTCTTCTACCGTCGCTCTCTAGGATCAGCTAGATCAGCTGGATCGTGTCTTCTTTGTTTGAATCTGCACTCTCGCATGTAGTTAATGCCTCCACTGCTCAACATGCTTGGGAGATTCTTGCTCGTGTGTTTGCTCCCTCCTCTAGGACGCGTGTGATGGATCTTAAAGATCATCTTTCTCGGCTTTAGAGAGGTTCCGATTACATCACTGTCTCCTCCACATCTGATCTACTGTTGATACTCTCGCCGCCATAGATCAACCTGTTCCTGATGGCGATTTGGTGCTTGCTGCAGGTTTGGGGCTGAGTCTGTTACGTTTGTTGAACTGGCTGATCTCTTACTTAACTATGAAAGCTTCCTTCGTTTAGTCTCTGATGATGTAACTAGTTCCAATACAACTGCAAACATGGCGTCTGTGCCATCTGAAAATCAGTCACGATCTTTATACAAGCAAGTTCATACCCTACCCGTGACTGATTTGTTTACCGATTTTTGTGATTAGGGTTTTTATCCTTCGAACCCAACAATCACCCGTCTTCGCAGATCCCTAAACTCAGTAAACTAATAATGTCTTTTTGAGTGTGTGTGTGTGTGTGTTGGAGATAAGAAGCAGGGGAAAGACCAACATGGAGGATAATAGTGGAAGAGGAATAATGAAACTTCAAGGAACCAGTGAGGATGTCGACTTTATAAGTGATCTTCCAGATTCTATTTTGGGCCGCATTCTCTCATTTCTTACTACAAAGGATGCTATGAGGACTAATTTTTTAAGCAAGAGATGGGAATCTGTATGGACTTCTCTTCCAGTTATTGACTTAGGCGAGACGAGATTTACCAGACAATTCGGGTTGAAACATAGTAACGATATGGATAAATTTCAGGGGAGCAGAAGAGATTTTCTGAATTTGTTGAAACGTTTATTGATTTTCATGGAGACATTCAAAGCTTCAGCTAGGGTTTGATATTGGAAGATATCTCAAGTTCATTGCTCATGCCGAAAGCGGGTACATGCTGTGATGACTAGCGATGCTATGTCAATTGATATAGGTTTTTCAGGAAACGTTGGTTTCATAACTCAAGTTCATCCCATTTCTGGTCTGCGTTCCAATCCCACCCTCTTTAATCTCTGTTTGGGGCGGAATTATGGGGGAGGGTGGGGAGAGGTTGTAGGAGGAAAAGCAAGGGGTGGACCAGTGGAGGCAGAGAGAAGAGTGGCAGGAGAGATAAATGAGTTTGTTAGGGGTAAAAGTGTCCAATTTTTAGGCATACAATAGAAAGCGTATGGTAAGAACTGTTCTGGGTAATTTTGTAATACGTAAACTTATTTTGTATAAATCCGTTGAACGAAACATAACTTGGGTATTTCTGTAAAGACAAACCCAATTGTGGGTAATCAAGTAATTTTCCCATAATTAATTTATGACGTCTATCAGCTTATACCTACTAGGGATAATGATTGATCCATGTAAAATGATGTTAATTTAACTGTTTCAATGGAATTGAGGAAAAGCAAGGGGTGGAGGCAGAGAGAAGAGTGGTAGGAGTGAGATAAATGAGTTTGTTAGGGTAAAAGTGTCCAATTCTTAGGTATACAATGGAAAGCGTATGGTGAGAACTGTTCTAGGTAATTTTGTAATACGTAAACTTATTTTGTATAAATCCATTGAACAAAACATAACTTGGGTATTTCTGTAAAGACAAACCCAATTGTGGGTAATTAAGTAATTTTTCCATAATTAATCTATGACTTCTATCAGCTTATACCCACTAGGGATAATGATTGATCCACGTAAAATGATGTAAATTTAACTGCTTCAATGGAATTGAGAACTCACTTTGCCAAATCATGTCATGATATTAACTGGACCATTATATGACTCTTGACCTAGTGATGTTTAAGTTGACTCTTGCAGCCATGAAAAGCTTGTGTCCTCGGATTACCAAAATATCACCACCAGCACCACTATAACCATATTTCAATTAAATAGGGTCGGTTATATGGATCCAATGGAAGCATAAATAGGAAAAGAGTAAAAAGAATTAAGGGGATTAAAACAATGAAAGTATTAAAAGAAGTAAAATGGAGGTTCGGCACAGAAGTCGGAGTCAAAAACATCTCGCTAATAGGGATTGGCGACATGGGTCTTAGTCTTCCAAACAGCTCTATCTGTGGCACAGAAGATGCAATGTCGTTTATAATTGTATATATACAATAAGAAAGATGATTGGAAGAAGAAAAGAGCATATATACATTGATTTTTTTTTTCTATTTAGGAGATGTGCATGGCGGGTCTGTAATGTCTCAGCTAAAAGAAGAAAAGAAGAAAAGAAGAAAAGAAGAAAAGGAAAAAAGAAAGGGTTTTCAAATTCCACAAGATTGATGGACATGTCTAAAAACAATCCTCACATAAAAAATGATTTAACAGTTTTTTATATCTCCGTAGTTTGCTGGTAAGGCGATTAGCATGAATTCGTGGAAAGGGCAAAAGAAGTAATGGAAACTGATTTATGAATAACTGGGTCTCATCCCACAGTAAAGAATGACTATTATTGGTTATGATGATAATGGTATAAGACTTCGATAGAAAAACTGATTTATGAATAACTGGGGCTCATCCCAAGTGTTATATGTTCATTGCTGAGTGGCCAAGTTTCCCTAAAGGGCCATCGACTCCTCTCTAATCCATGGTCATTGGTCATGTAGGCCAAAATTTCACCTCTCTGGGTTTAGAACCGTGGACCGTGAGTTTCACTTGTAAGAGAGGAGAATTTGAGCTTCGTTTCCTACCCTTTTCTAGAATTTTGAATAATCTTAAAAGTTAAAACATTATACCACTTCCTTTTGTCTAGGGTGTTGTAATGATAATAATTTCCGTGCTCGTTCATGGATTTAGTTTGGGCCGACGGTGAGAACAACAGACCAACCAAATTGATCCACTGATATATTAAAGCTACTGTCAGTAATGACAATGTAAGATAGAGATGCCCACTGTTGTAGTCTTAGCAGAATAAGGAGGGGCTATCAAAAGAAGGAACCATGGCGTGAGAATGTATTGTAACGACATCAAGATCCGTACGTGGGGGATGTGTTTTTGTCCATTATTGAAATCACTAAAACTCGGTTTTATGCCAAGGCAGGAGGCCAACCAGACTCTTAAAATGTGGGCAAGAAAGGAGAATATGCCACAACGTTTCAGGTTCTAAATTATAGATTGGGCTAACTGGGTCAGTGCCCCTGATTCTATGGTTGAGAAAATCACGTGATGGGAGAATGTTGAGTAATCATCACCTCCACGACATAGAATGATTTTTGGCCAAAGTGGCAGCTCTCAGATTTTATTGGCTAGGAAATGATGCAGACGGACCATTCGAAGGATGGGACGAGCTCTCATCAGGCTTCTCCAAACCAGATGGGAATTTTCGGGTTAAGCCTTTAGGATTCTAACCAAAATGAACTTTAACTGTTGTCAACACTTCTCAGGTTGAGAGAGTAATCTCCAACCAACCTTGAGGAGAAGGCAGTATAGTGATAAACACTTCTTCGAAACATTAAGCTTCCTTTATGTTTAGGTGTGCAGATTGTGTCCCAAGCTTTAAGGTTCAATCCATTCTCTTTGGTGTTTCGCCCCAAAACCCTGACTGCTACTAATCCAGCTTAGGATGCCATGACTGATGCGATAAGGGTGACTGCCAACCGAAAACAGCAATTTTGATCCTCCATGTGTTTCATACACAGATCTGATAATGAAGAACACAGTAAGGGGCCAGTGTTTTTAGCTGAAAAACACAACTCTTTTCAATGTTAATCTGTTGACCTGAGAGATCCTCGAATCACTGTTAAGAGAAATTTGAGAACATCAGCAATCTACTGCTTGTAGGAAAGTAATGATATCGAAATCATTTTTTGACAACCACCCAACTAGAGCCATCAACGCCTTACTAGTGTGTTCAACCCTAGACATTGGTGGCAAGGCATGGGATAAAAGCTTTCTCCAACTAACCATTACATGATCTTATAGATTACATCTAACAAAATAGAACAGCAATGATATAAAGAAGGATGACAGAATCACTATGAAGTTCTCTCGAGTCTGAGTAATTAAGCTTAACCAGTATCCTTCTCTTTTTTTCTTTTTTTAGCAGAGGGGGTGGGGGGAATGCTTAGCCATATTCTTTTCTCATCACACTAGTCCTGTTCAGCCACTCCACTAATGGGGTTTGCAGAAGTCTACTTCCCACCAGCGCTTCCCTCCACTATTCTAACACGACACAAAATAAATTCACTGCCCACCCAATTATGCTAAACCCCCCTTGCAAAAACTGTCCCACAGAAAATGATTCAAAACAAGGTCATTTGCAGCTTCACATAGGCAAATTAAAGCCAAAAAGAAAAAGAAAAAAAAAATAGAGATTAAAGCAAGCTGATTTACATTACACTGATACAACAGAAAAAAGATGGCCCCAACAGTTGAAACTCTTGAAGGACATTCTTTGTTCCTTTTTCTTTCCCCATCAAAGATATTTCTCCTTTCTCCAACTTCTCTTATCTCATGCTATCGTTCAAGGCATTACAAGAAGAAAGTGTCATGGGCAGGGTTTTTCAAAGATTAGAGGAACACACCTTACTGGACAGTCGAAGGTCCAGCCAAGCAATGCATTGGAAGAATGAAAATAATGACTGGGCGATTGGCAGAAAAGCAGGCCTTCTACATAATCCAGACTCTTGTAGCCTGATTGTGGCAGGAAAATTCAGACCACTTTCCTATGCCCTCCAAAAGCCCATATCTGCCAACAAAAAACAAGTCCATACTTTATTTTCTTGCAGTTAAACTTAAAATACCTTAGCCACAGATTGATTGCTCTTTCCAACTTAAAGGCACACGTAAATGCACACAGATGCCAATCCAAGGATGGCAGACCAAACCAACCATAGAAGAACCACCCTCGATTTTGAGAGAAACTTTCAACACTAAAAAATTATACTTCATAAAGAAAATTGAGATGAATCGAAAATGCCCCCCCCCCCAAAAAAAAATTAGAAAATAAAAACTGAGCCATGTGTACCATATGCTATAAATATACACTGGCACAAGTAATTATACATGAATATCTACAAATATGAATAGATGTGCAATAAGTGAGCCTACAGTAAACAATGCACTTCATTCAGCAAAAAAATTTCAAGCTGGGTCAAATGCTGACTTGGCACATCAACCTGCACCCAGATTCAAAAGATTAACCTTACACGTCAAATAAGTATTGATATCATATCACTTGTTGGGTAAGAAATTAGTTACTGTGAGTCTTCGATTTTAGTACCCAGCACAACATCAAGCCAAGTCTAACAGGATGAAAATTGGATCATTTATTCAAAAAAAATGATTCAATTTATAGAACAGTATATGAGACGACTCAGCGGGGTTGTGGAAAACCAAACCTTCAGGTTTCTATCCCAACTTCCTGTACATAAGGCACTCCCATCAGCTGACAAACCTAAACATGTGATACGGCCCTCATGAGAGTTCTGCAGAGACCCCAGGTTCAGAACTACCTGCAGTGAAGAAAACAGTTAAGGCTACGACCAGAATCTAGCACACAAACCAAATGAAGATCTATTTTGACATAAACCAGAAAATACTTAATATTTTCCCCTCAGGGTCCTGTCCAGGTGGAGGGTCCTGCATTCAAATATCATGTTTTCTTATAGACAGCAACACTGGTGAAAATTTAATAATTATTTTTTCTGAAGGGGTGTTCGGGTGCACTAAAAAAGCCCAAAATTGAATAGTTGATAATCTAAATATCAATGGCCACTACAATCCCTATGTATGTCTCTTGTTTATGCAGTCGTGCTGAATCCAAAACTCGTACCCACTTTAGAGGCTTTTCACAGTTGAAGTCTTGATAAATATTTTAAGGGAGTTCAATTTAGAATTTGCTACACAAAACAATTTCACCTTCCAACTGGAGGGGTGGGATAATTGTTTTTGGGGGAAAAAAAAAAAGAAGACAAAAATGTGGGAAAACAAAGCTTTTACTCAAACAACAGGAAACTTGACTCCAGGGCAGTTTCTTTAAGTTTTCAGAATGAATAAAGAAATAAGCTCTTCAAAGGCCCCACAGAATCAACCTATTAAAGTTTCTTGGAGGCTTGCTTAGAGTTTAGACAAGATTTATCTTTGGGGCTCCAACTTTAGGGTGTGTTTGGATTGAGGATTTGAGGCCCCAAAAAACCCAGCCTACGGTTGTTAGCACTCAACCGGGTAGGGGTGTCAATTGGTCTGTTTTTGGTCTGGTTTTGTCATGCAGAATTGATTTTGCTCCGGTATTGGGCCAAATTGAAGCCAAACCGTTTTGGTTCGGCTCGTTTTCGGATCGATTCAATGCGCTTTTATCGGTCCGTTAATGGGTTGTTACTGTTTCAGTTTTGCTTTCTATACATATATTTATAAAATAATGCACACAAACAAATTTTTTATTAGTATTCAATTTTTACCAGATTCAGTCCAATTCGGTTTTCTCAGTTGGTTTTGGTACTCAAACCGATTCGGGATGAAACTAAACCCCCCATTAGGCTATGACCAGGCATCAAACCAGTCTTTTTGAGCTTCAGAGTTTAAGTGATCTTTTTCTCAGAGAAACGGTAAAACCAGACCTAGAAAACATGGACTATGTCATCAACCTATCAACTGTCAGATTGGAATCTCACAAAGCATCCATACCCTGATCAAGGGTTTTGCTAAAGTCATGTTTCCCCGTTACATTTCCAATGCAAACTAACCATACATCTTTTTGCCATGGAAAAAATGGAAGTAAAAAATTAAAAAGGGGAAAAGGAAGCATGTGCATATTACAATATTTCCCTCTAACATAATAAACATGGGATCCATAATGACACTCTCTCCTATTCTGACCATATAAGTCCCATGTGGACCCATATAGATGAAAAGTTTCCTGTGCACCCAGGTTGAACACGTCACGCACAAATCTACTGTTATTACTATCTCCCCACCCCCCCAAAAAAATGCTTGTTTGGAGGTCTGAAATGTCCTCAACCCAGAGTCCCATCCAAGCGTATGATGCCATTGGCTGAAAAGATTCTTCTTCACTGTGGGGGTGAAATGAAACTTGGTTCGAAATTATTTATCTAATAGTTGATTGGCCATTGACGTCACACTTTTTTTCTTCGTAAAGCCATGTGACCTAAGCGCAAACAATTTGTGTCATATGCAAGAATGATATGGTAATTTGGAACCATACAATCGAATATCTAGGAAATAATCCATACTTGTGTGTCAAATTCAAACTCAAATTTTAATTAGTGGCTGTAAACCTCTGGTTTATGGGCTAGTGGACAAAGATACACTCTCCTCTTTAAATCAATAAAATTTCTGGCTCCATCCCCCTGCCCCTTTAAAAAAAAAAAAAGAAACACCCCACCCAAGCACACCATGCAGCTAAGACTCTAATGGGCTTGAAAACACTATAGAAGTACCTTACATGTGCCAGCTTCAGATGGTCATTATTCTTACTGACACACCTGATATGTATGCCACACCTTCACAGAATAGAACTCTGACCCTTTCTCAAACAGAGGGCTAACACAGCTCTTTTTTGAAGAATATGGCGGACACCAGTCCCTTTTATTTGTTTTTGAATTATATAAACATTGTTAGAGAAAGGTTTCTTCTAAAAAATACATGAAAAAATTAGACATGTATCAACAACAGACAACAAGAGTTGTCAAACATGGTAAACTGAAGAAACCTTGACAAGGAAATATTACAATAGTTAAATGAAGATATCAATCAGTGCATTACCACTGTAAAACAAACATCAGTGGTCAGAGCCTTACAGGATAAGAAAGAAATAATGACACAAAAGATTATGTTGACAACTTGACATACAGAAGCACACCAGAAACAGAAATCAAAGACTCAAAATGTAGTGCAAAAAATGCACTATGTTGTGCAGTGCTCCCCCCGCCCCCCGGTGTTTTTTTGTTGACATAAAGAAGCACACCAGAAACAGGAATCAAAGACTCAAAATATAGTCCACAAAATGCACTATGCTATGGTGCGCTCCCCCCGGCCCCCGGTGTAGTGTGTACATTCTGTGTGGCTTACGTGTCCTTCATAGTTGTCAAGGCAACCCAAGGTGTTGGAGGGGCACCTAGGCAACAAACCGACCGCCTAGGAAATTACCTACGCACCCTAGACATGCAATACATGTAATATAGCAATGATTTTATATAATTACGCTTATATGCAACACAGAAGCCATATCAATGCAATATGATATAATTATGTTATAAATGACTTAATATGAAAAAAACAACATATAAAAAAAAAAGACAGGATATAATTTAAGCACATTCACAAAAAACAAAGCAATAAACATATATCAATTTAAACTCGTGAAGTGTCAAAATTGACCAAGGCCAATGTGGTGTTCAAGCCGGTCACCTAGGCCAAGGCATCCAAGGCGGTCGTCTAGGACAGGCCAAGGCGGTTTCCTAGGCAAAGCCAAGGGGTCCAAGACGGTCAACTTTCTTGCATCAAGTAGGTGTGCAGTTGCCTTGGACCCAAGAAGCCCCATAACGCCTAGGCAATGCCTTGACAACTATGGTGTCTTCATCAAACAGTGAATGATATGCTAACTAACTAATGCAGCGCTAATCTAAAACCAGTGAGATCCAGTGGCAGATAAGTTTGCGATAGGGTCCCATGTGAGGATAGAACCAGATTTCCAAAGAATTTTAATAACAAAGAATCATGGGATCAGATTCAAGCAAACTTCTGGTCAAAGGCGCCAATTGGATGGGAGAATATAATATCAGAAATCAGGCTTGATCCAATGATCAGATTCTTAACATCTGAAAATTCCATAGAAGGTTTAGACAACCTGATTAGAGATCATTTCAGTATCTAACAACAAGCCTAGCCTTATGATAGTTCAGAAATCTGAGGTCAGACTTAGAAAATATAATTTGAAGTTGATTAAACTGAAATCAGTTTCGAGTTTGAATTTTGAAATCATAAGAAGGTTCAAAACAGAAAACAATTGCCAAGCATGGAAGCAGAATTGAAATCCAATGGTTAGATTTGAAGTTTCAGAAAATTCCTACTTAGAGTAGGAATTCAAGAAACTAGGAAACAAAAATAGGACTTTCATACTAAAAACAGAATCAGAACTAGAAATTGATATGAAGAAAGAAAATAATTGCAGAACCTAACCTTGTAATCCATGGAAAAGAAGCAAAGAAGAGATGAAATAAGGTCTAAGATACCAATCTTGTATGCCAAGGTCAACAACTCCAAAACTCTTTAAAAAAAAATAAAAAATCATTCTTTATTCAAATCATCTCCAATTGATGAGGAGTGTATTACATATACAAATACCATCTAAAATTCCTAAATTGACTCATAAAAAGGACTCCTAGTCACTCTCTTACACTGACGAAGTAAATAGACTGAGAGTTAAAAGCTATCAAGTATCCAAATCTAACCCAAACACTTAATAATCCCATGAACGAACTTTACCCCCACTTTATAACTTATAAATTAGGCCTGTTCCAATGAAACCCAAGAAATTAGAAGTCACAACCTATTACCCAGAGCTTCAGTTCAACCCGTTGGACTGCCAACTGCTCCTTGGGGGCCTTAAACTTACACATAGGCATCCATATGGGTTAAATGTCTAATGTAACTGCATCACTAACACCAGATGAATGAGGGAGTAAATTTGGTTGTCAAATCATCTGCAACGATAGAATAATTTTTTATTTTATTTTTTAAGAGGATATATTGTCCATATGAAACAAAGTAAGACAGTGGAACTTGAAATTTATGATCTACACACCTTTGCCACTAGAGTATCCCATACATAGCAGTCACCATTAGAGTATCCAGCGAATAGAAGCCTCCCTGATATTGAGAACGCAATTGAGGTTACCAGAGGAATATCATTATCACCGTGCTGCTGTTGATAGACTTGAAGCTCATGCCCAGTCCTCATGTCAAATAACCTGCATGTTCCATCATCAGAGCCCGTCCCAAATCTGTGGCCGTCTGGGAAAAATTTAACTGTGTTAACATCTCCTGCATGGCCATGATACGTCCGGACAGCTCGACTTGCAATGCGGGTATCCCATAATCGTGCTGTTGCATCACACGAACCAGAGACAAACATCTTTGAATTTGTTCCGTTTATAGATACACTGCAAGAGAACAAGGCAATAAGTAACCAGCCAATAATTATCAATATATAAAGTGCACTTTTGACATGCAAACAGAATATAGATAAAAACATACAATTCTATTCAAGCATTCTATAACTGCCATTAGCCACTTAGCATATTTAATGATTCAATATCTTCTGCAAAAACCAAAGTTTTACTCTGTCGTAGGCTCCATTGGCTCTCATTCAAAGAAATAGTACTGCTATACCTTCACAAAAGTTGCAAGACAAAAACCCAAATATCACAACACAACCATGTTACTGAGGTTCAGGTTTCAAGGTTGGGAACTAGTGTAGTACCAATTGTCAGATGCGCTGGACATCAAAATCGAGAAGTCTATTTGATAACTTAAAAATTAAGAACTCGAATTTCAATAATTTTATTGAAATAACATTTTATTGATCGCAAATATGTAAAGACAGAGCAAAGAGATGAACAAAGAGAGCACCCACCCAGCAACTCAACCCTCCCTTCACCCCACCCCAAAACCAAAAAAGAGAGCTCAAAGCCCATTACAAAGGTAAAGTCATGTTATGGACAAATATTTATTGTGTTTATAACTTCAAAAATTGGGTTGATTGTGTTTACTTCTTCAGCAGCCAGTCTTATCGTACAGTGTTTTGAGGCTGGAAACAAGAAAAAAAGGAGTTCAGTTTGCTGAATTTAAATAGAATAACAAGTTTTGTATTGGAAGGCAAAAGTCTATCACTAACCTTGCTTTATTAATAGGATTAAAACCGAAAAATAGAATTACAATATGATAAGATTTCCTTGGACTAATAGGATAACATGTAATAGGAAACTACTATTGAATAACAACCAGAATCTAATCTAACTAAAACTCACTCATGATAGGGACAGACCTCCCTGACGGTGAATGCTTCTTACTCCCCCTATCATGAACACTTGATACACCACATTAGAGGGTCCAATAGGGGTCCACAAAGCCTATAGGACCATACACTTTAACAGCATTTATGCATTTACTTGGAGCACATTGATATCTTTCTTGCTGCCCTTTGCTGTTAATGAACCACCGCTGCTTATATTTGGGATAATTGTTTTGTTCATCCCAGTACAAATCGACACAGGTCTTCATGCCCAACAGTGTTTAACTGTTTACACTTGTATACAATATATTCAGTGTTGCCCTGGCCCCCTGGATCCGTCTGATCTTAGTTCTGAATATTTATATTGGTGTTATATCCAATTTTGGAATCTTTTAATTTCGACAACCAGGTGTGTGATAAGAATTTATCCCACTCTTGAGAATTGTAAATATGTGCAGGTTATAAAAGTACAGATAGGATTGCAGCACACATTAGCACACACCATACAATTTGCTTGTTTAGATGAATATATCCATCAAACAAGCCACGGTTGGATAGGCACTTTCATTGACATGCACTCACAGACACGAATCCTCAACCAATGGATAATTCTTTTTTTCTTATTATTAGTTTAAACCAAAATACCAAATAGATAGAGTGACTGTGGTATTAGTCCTTCCTGCAAGTAGATGAAAACTATTGAAGCTGCAGACAATTATTTGAAAATATCACACAAACTATAGAAATTTTTTGCAGTTTTCAAATAAAGAATGATGCTCATACCATAAGGGAGACTATTTGAGTTTCATCGAGGAATGAATAGTGTACACCAGCATAACCACCAAACCTAATTTCATCGCATCATCATTCTATCATGTTATAGCAAATAAAGCTGGGGCCATGTACATATTGACCATAATACCTTCACATGGCTAAGCAAAGATATGGTGCCTTGTGAATCCCAATGAAGGTGACAAGTGTTTACCATTAGGACCTTAAATTGCACCATGATTGAATTAGCTGATCTCTTGTCTATTTTCTTTGTCCCACTACACAAGGAGGAATTCAGGAAATGGTTCTTTGTGATTTAGGAAATATAACATATACTATGCTTCCGTTTCTGATGACATCCCACACTCCCCCCCCCCCCCCCAAAAAAAAAAAGTTCCCCAAAACCCAACCACCCTGGAGATTGTGGCATAGTATATGTTATACTTCCAAATTTCTGCCAAGTAGCTCTATTCTTAGTTATTCTTTGAGTGCCGCAGCAGTAGCTTTGTTGATGGTAGCCAACGCATTGAAGGCCAGGTAGGAGATTCAACGCATAACCAACCAAAGCATGGAAGTGGAAACAGAGTTGACAGCGATGGAGGGCCAGCCGAACTGGAGCGGAACTTCAAATTTCTGCCAAGTAGCTCTATTCTTAGTTATCCCACCCCCTAAAACCCACCATATGAAGGGGCCATGACCTCCCTGAGTTTTTCTTCACAATGACAAACGACCCTATATAGGATCCACAGACAGAGCTGCACCCCAGCTCTACAACCTAAACCCTCTTACTCCATCAAAAACTTACTCTCTTCACCCTCTCCGCCCCGCCCAGCCCAGCCCACCTATTGCTCTTAAACCCTAGGACACCCTCCACCTGTGTTATCTATCCTAAACCTCATTGAGTTACATCTTAGCGCATAACCATTGGCTGACATAGTCGGCTCCCAAATCTTCTCCTGCATAACATAGTTCTGTCCCTTTGGCATCTCCATGATTTTCTGATAAGGTTTTGGGCAGTTTAGAGTTGGTCGGGTTACCAATATTTAATTTAATTTGTTTTTTTTTTATAGGTAGTTTAATTGCCAAAAAAGAATTTGAGTGACCACTTAAATCATCAGTTGACTACATAGAGACACAAGAGAAGCACATTCAGCCATTTACATAATGTTTTCTCTGCCGTTGAAAAAGAAAATTCCTTTTCTGAGAAATTTAATGAAACTTGAGTTCCTGTTGGCAAACTTAATTTGAAACCCTTGTAAGTTCCCTTCTTCGTCTTCTTCTTCTTAGTTTTCTAGGTTTTTTTTCCTCTTCTTGACGAAGTTATGAGCAAGGTTAATTAGTGATATTTATATAATTTGATTTTTTTTTTTTTTTTTCATCTGTTGGAATTAGACAACATATGGAAGTTTTTTTTCTGTTTCAATTTTAGAATAAAATTAGGAGTCTTTTCCCCCCTGATAAATAGATGCAATTAATCAAGAATAACAGATTTGATTGAATAGAATTGTGATTTTCCTGGTTGCTGGTTGTGTAATGGTTCCCTCCATCTCTCTCATCCCTGCTTGATTAACATTCAGCTTCCCTCTATCCAGTTGTGCTCTTCCAACTCTCCTCTCTTCTGTTTATTCCTTTCCTTCTCTGTTTGAATCTTAAAGCTCATCATGCATGCTCTATTTCTGGGCAACACTACTAGTCCAATAGATCTGAGTTAATCTCCATTGAATCTGGTGCAGGAGCACTTCCATGGGTCAGCATGAACACGTTTGGGAACCCAGACCGAGAACCGGGTCAAATTTGGGTTTTTAGTCTGGTAGCATAATTAGATATTTAGATATTTATTTTCATTAGGAAATATGTAATCTTTTAATTTTAGAAGTTTAGCTAAGTAGGATATTTGTTTTCCCAGTAGTTCATAGTTTCCTTGTTGATGTTTGTTTCCTAGTTAAATAGGTTATCTTTGCTAGTTGGGTTTTCTTCTTTTAAATAGCTTGTACTATGATGAAATTTCATCATAGAAAATTTGAAGTTGAGTGAATGTCTGCGTGGCTTGGCAGCTCTCTCACCCCCTTCTTATTCATTTTCCTCCTCTTTTATTTCAGATTGCATTTAACCTACACTGTTACTCTGTTTCTGGGTGGTAATGTCATGCCCAGATTATCGGGTTGATCTCCTTCAAGCTTTGTCTTCTCCCAACTGAACTTTGGTTCGTTGGTACTTACACCCAGAGTGATTCTGAAGCTGATCTTTGGTAAACATTGCATGTTCTTGTGAAGGCTGGTAGTTGTGATTAACTGCCTGAAAACCCGCATTGATTGAGTATCTCAAGAGGGAGTTCCCATCTTCGAATCACATTCCTCCTCCGCCGTTGGTTTGATGTTCATGTTCGAAGGTTGAAGACAACCCCAAAGTTGTGCTTCTAATCCCTTCATATAATTGTTTTCCAGGACTACCCCTCCCTATTTCTATCAACCCCTTGTGTTTTTATTTTATCTCCTCTTTCTAAATTTCCCGTTCTATACAACTTCACTGTTACCCACATAGTGTTCCTTTTTTTTTGTTAGCCTGACATCCATTAATTACATATTTTCCAGCCACTTGATTATTTGAGTGATGTAGCATATGGGTGTGCCCATAGCGGACCCAATAGGGTATTTTGCGACCTGGGTTCCGCATCAGAATCTTTTCTTTTTAGTCTCAAGTTTTGGGAGTAGTATCCTTGCTCCAGGGCGACTCATCTTGTAGAGCTTGGGGTTAAAATCATATCTTAGTTGAAAGTTCCAACCAGAACTTCAATTCTGGTTAGTCTACAGCCCCTCCTGTCTTCGGAGATTTATTTGTTTATAAATTGGCTTGCAATTGATCATTCATAAGAGGTAGGAGTAAGGAATCTCTCCTAAAATTTCAAGTAGAAAGAAATCTATTTGAGGTAGTTGTCCCACCTGAACCAAGGCTGGTTTCCA
Source organism: Macadamia integrifolia (assembly GCF_013358625.1). Classification (NCBI taxonomy): domain Eukaryota; kingdom Viridiplantae; phylum Streptophyta; class Magnoliopsida; order Proteales; family Proteaceae; genus Macadamia; species Macadamia integrifolia. The sequence continues at coordinate 11,629,635 of NC_056559.1, read as the reverse complement.
CCACTACCATAAGCTGTGAGGTTGAACAAGACGAATTTCTTACAAATTGCAACTAAGGCCAGATCCTGTGAAAATTACATAAGAACCCTCTCTTTCTGAAGTCTGTTTTAATTTATTCTATTCTTTTTCCGAAATTCCATTTTTCGCCTTTACCAATTTAAGTTCATATTTACCTATGAGTCCCTGGTCCAGTTTTCTTCTCCCAAAGGGTCCTGAACTGCTCATAGTATCTACAAAATTGCCATTGCACCTTTAAACTGAGTTTTTGTCTCTCTGGTGGGCCCATAGCGACCAAATTCAGGGTTTCAGAACCCTAGGCTGCATTAATTCTTCCTATAAATCCTTTGTTCTTCTAAGTTTGATATACACCAGTGTTATTTCCCCCTCCACTTTTATTTCATCAACTTGAGTTTTACCACAAATCTTCCACAATGAACCCTAGTAAAATCATTCATGATCTATCTTGATTTCTCGGGCCACAAACAGGATAAAATGTAACAGATCAGCCACAAAATCCAAAGCTCCTTTAGCCACACTCCTATCCAATCCCAGACTTTACTCTTTCTCAAATTTTTATCCTATTTCTTTCATAAGTCAAAATAATAGCTTTCTGTACTCTTCTTCCAAGTTATAGTTCTCCACCCACTGGAAATTAAAGACATAAGACCTACCAACATTTTGAAACCTAGTTTCAATTCTCATTTTCAGACTTTATTAATCTTACCACATATTTCTTAAATTATAATCTGATTTCCAATGAAACAATATACAAATTCACACAATCTCCAATTCCAAATAGAACCCCATTCGATTTCAGCTAATTCCCACTGCCTTGATTGCTAGCATGAACTTCGCAGCTACAAGTCTATAACCAGCAGTGAAGTTTCTTATGGAAACACCAAAGCGAGTTTTCTCTCTTCTACCCTACAGAAAATCTTAAACATGGGACAAAATTTTCATGACATTAATCTGAATGTGACTCCTATAAGATACTCATGGCACTCATTCAAACTTCCTCGTCCTTGTTGAATAAAATACCGTGATTAATTAAATGTTTTCTTATACAGAACAGCTCCAACTATGCAAGAAGTATGGAGGCATCCAACCTTATCACCTTATGAGAACTTTATGAAGCTCTGGTGTCGATTCAATATCATGTTCCATTAGGTTGTCAAGTTAAACAACAACTAGCTTATAGCATATCTAGATGCCAGCAAATAATGTAAACACAAACTTTAATATCAAGCAAATGTAAAATGAAGACTTCCTACCAGAAGAGAATCACTTTGTTTGTTGTGTGTGTGTGTTGGGGGGGGAGGGGGGGAGGTGGGGAGGCATATACTAATCCAGTTTCCTAATCTTCCTAGGAAATTCATGTACCTCAAAACATCAGCTGTGTGGCCCGACGGAAATTCACCTCCAAAAACAGAAATTCTCTGGCCTGTAGTGACATCCCACAAAACACATGTCTGATCACCAGAACTGGTTATTAGGTGAGTATCCTCATCAGGAACAAACTGGCATGAGGATACATAACCCTTGTGCCCACTTAGCATCCTCGATACTGGTAGGTACCCATCCTTGTCACTGGGAGAGTTCAAATTGAAGATAGAACATACACTATCAAGTCCACCGCAGGCAACAGACTGACCACTTGGAGAGAAGGCACACGTCATGACCCATGCACAAGGTAGCTTTATAGCATGAGTTTTCTGGCTTGTTAGAGCATTCCACACAATTAGCCTTCCATCTTGAGATGCACTGACAATTCGATTCTTTTCAGGAGTCCAGTCCAATGAATAAACCTGGAAGATTTTTTGGAAAAAAAGCAGCACAAAAGTTCAGTTTAAGCTTAAAATCTAAGATGAGATTTTTACAGCACAAGTATCCCTCCCGCCCCCCCGGCCCCGTACTTTTTCCAGTTTATTCCACTACAATATCTTTCAGAAAAAGATGTGTAAGAATAGTTCAGTATAGTAAATTATCTGTATGTCCCTGGAAACGAAAACTTCAATGGTAGAAGCTGTCAAAGCGTAAGCGTTACCAATTTCTAAACAGATGATCCACACAAAGTCTAACGGAATCAAATAAAATCCACAGCAAAGCCCCAAAGAAAATTTGTATAGGAAGATGATTTCCACAAGAAGAAACAAAAAGGCAAAATCAGCAACAAAAGCACTGTACTAAACCATGCATCAATTAAACCACCAGATAGAATAGAGATTGCCATACTGAAATCTCAATTCGAATGGCTTCTTCCCCCTTTTCCTTTCTTCTTTTTTCCTTTTAGGCAAATTGAAACCAATTGTTGATATGGCAACAACAATTATCACAATATGATTAAGTAGTCCATAGATTTAAACAAAGGTAGGAGGAAAAGAGTGTCCAGTGTAACAAATAGTACTCTAAATACACGAACAATTCATTTATAGAAAACTACTCTGATAAAATGAAACTTCATGCATCAGCACTCAACACCAACAAAATCAGATATTAATCGTACCTTGCCCGTGTGTCCTTGTAGAGTCCTACAGCAGACAAGATCCGTAGGGCCAAAGCTAACAGCCGTTCGTCCCTGAGACCTTGCATACTCAGCAACTACAAAATCATAGGAAGTCATAACAGATGTAAGAAACCAAAACACAGTGTAAAAAAACTGAAAATTCTAATCTGGCAATTATCAATCTTCAAGTACCATCAGTGTCGAGAAGAAGTCGCCGTTTCTGCTTCAAACGTTCTCTGAGAGCATTCACGGTCGTTGTGGCAGCTAGGTGCCGTTCCTTCAGCTCCGCAACAGACATCTTAAAACCCTAGAACGCCTCCAACTGGAAAATCAATAGTTCTCTGCCATTACAGCTTCGTCTCTAGATCGATGTATGCCCTAAATTCCATTTCTAAAAGAAAATTGAAGCCAGAAACGACGTGAGGTGAAGTGAACACTGAAAAACTCGGAACTTGTAAGAACAACCAGAGAGTGGAAGAGTGATGATTAAGCAAATAGAGCGGAGAACAGCGATGATCGACCAAGAATCGATCGAGCGGAACGGAAGATTATTGGATACTTTTAGGTGTGAGTCTGAAAACTGAAAAAGGGCAGTCTTCAGACACGGTTCAGACTTCAGGCGGCACTCGTCATAGACTCACTGTAGGACCCGTCGGGCCCACTTTTAGTCCTTTCCACCCTTTGTCACTGCTGTCCCACATGGGTTCTACGTGGCAGAACTTGTCCTCGGAATTTAAGTGAGCCTCAGAAAGAAATTTGCTTCACGACTGGCCCACGGCCCACATGACACGAAGTTGAAGCGTCTCTTTAGGCTTGCCCGTTACACCGGTAAGCAGTAAACGCCACAGCATCGATCCTTTGAAAATCTAGCACTAGAAGCACAGGGATTCAGATCCTCCAGCCGTGCTGGAGGGCCGAGCGTATCCGATGGTTGGAAGAATCTCGGCACATCATCATGGCAACGGTTCCATAAGGCAAGTAATGGTTTGGTAACACCAAAGATTGATATTGAGACATGCCAACTCAAATCCATAATTAGACGACCCAAGCAGTGATGAGGCAAAGGCCTCCTTCCATTAGGTTAGTAAACTTGTTGGCATCATCGCCTCAGTCTGCCTCTATTAATAGTACCTCTAGAAATATGGATTCTCTTTAAATCAAGATATTATATTCGGCATCACAAGGGAAAGTGAAGTGAAGCATTATAATACTCCACTATTTGCTACACGGCAGTACATGGAGACGAGTAAGTCAATGTGATAGAAGACTAAACAAATATCTCATTGATATAATTTTAACACAAAATGAGTGACGCCTATAAACCGATTTATAAATTTACTTATAATATAGCTCTCTCTCTCTCTCTCTCTCTCTCTCTCTCATGCGACAAAGAAAAGGCTTTAACCACATCACCGTCTAATGAAAAAAAAATAAACTTCTTTCTCTACCTACCCACTTCTCTCTCTTTTTCTCTCTACAACCCTGGGCCCTCGCTTCCATCTCTAAGGCTATGTTTGATAGCCAAGGGAACAAAAGAAAAGTCAAGGAAAAAGTATGTATAGTTGGCTCCCATAAGAAGAAAAGAAAATAATTTTTTTTGTAATTTTTTTTTATTACAGCAAAATAAAACTTCACCATTCCCAAGGTGAATTTTGAAATTAAAAAAATAGTCTTCTCTTACTTAAAGACATCCCAAGCATAAAGAGAATTTCTTAAACCATGATTTTCTTTTCGTCTCTTGGATACCAAACACAATCTAAGTGCATCAAACATTTCTTTACCAAAAAGACTACGGTTTTGGTTTGAATTTTGATCTGTGCTTTTGCATTGGTTCTCATTAATTTTATAAGGAAATGACGCTACACATATGTGTGGTTGTTACAAGAAATTAGGGATAAGAGAAGTGGTTGTTGTGTATAATTGATATGCATGAGAATTGTTCAACCCTTGAGAGGATAAGGGTTGAGGTTGTTGTGTACAATTGAACTTCTTAAGAGAAGTGGTCAACCCTTGAGAACCGGTCAAATGGGACTTTTGTTATCATCCCCCTCAAACTGATGAAGGTGGTAACCATAGTAGTTTGTCTCGATGATGATGAAATAAGTTTGATGGCAGTCCCTTTGTGAAGATATCTGCTAATTGGATGTTGGATTTCACAAACTTAACATGGATCTTGTTGTTAATGACCAAGTCACGATTGAAGTGATAGTCAACTTCAATGTGTTTGGTTCTGGCATGAAGTACTGGATTTGTTGCCATATATGTTGCTAATACATTGTCACAGCATATAACCATTGGAAGATCCACTTTGAATTTTAGGTCAACCAAGAGATATGAGAGCCATTGCATTTCAGATACAGTAACAGCCAATGTCTTGTATTCTGCTTATAAGCTTGATCGAGATACCGTAGGTTGTTTCTTGGATCCCCAAGAGATTAGATTAGGGCCAAGGTAGGCACAGAACTCCATGGTGGGGCGGCGAGTATATGGGCAACCTACCCAATTGGCATCTGAGAATGCAAGGACTAGTTTGAGGGGTCCTGGTTTAAATGATATTCCTGCACCTACAGTATGCTTGACATAACGTAGGATTCATATAACTGCTTATAGATGATCAAATGTTGGGGAGTGCATATGTTGACACACCTGACTGACTGCATAAGAAATGTCAGGGCGTGTCATAGTGAGGTATTGTAGAGCGCAAACAATCTATCTATACTCATGGGGTTCAGGAAGAGGTCACCCTATGTGGAAGATAGTTTGGAACCAACTGCAACAGGGGTGGTACACGGTTTGCATACAATCATGCATGTTCTTTGTAGAAGATCAATAGCATATTTGGCCTGTGAGAGAATAAGGCCAGTTGAAGACCGGAGGACTTCTATGCCCCAAGAAATAGTGTAGTTCTCCTAGTTCAGTCATTGCAAATTCTTTGTTAAGGTTGTGAATGACTGAGTCTGTTAATTAAGTGTTATCTCCTGCAATGATGATGTCATCAACATATAAAAGCATAATTACCATACCCTTGGGTCAGTGGAATGTAAACATAGACATATCAACCATGCTCTATTTAAATCCAGTTTGAAGGAGATAACCACTGAACCGATTGAACCAGGCCATGGGTGCTTGGCGAAGACCATAGAGTGCTTTGTGGAATTTACAAACATATGATTGCCTTGTATGGTCAATAAATCCAGGGGGTTGTTGCATGAATACCTCTTCTTGTAGGTTTCCATGTAGAAAGGAATTTTTTACGTCAAGCTGTTGTATATGCCTACTACATGAAACTGCAACAGTAAGCAACATACGGATTGTCGTTGGTTTAACAACTGGACTAACAGTTTCCGTTAAATCAATACCAGGATGTTGGTGATAGCCTTTTGCTACAAGTCTCGCCTTGTAGCTTTGAATGGATCCATCACGATGTGTCTTGATCCGGTACACTCATTTGCACCCTACAATGTTTATGTTAGGAGAATGGGGTATTAAAGACCTTGTTTTGTTGGAGGTAAGAGCATCGTACTCATTCTGCATAGCACTTACCCATTTAGGATCACGACTTGCTTCTTTGAAAGTGGGGGGTTCATGTAGGGGAAGGATAGCGAAAATGGTATTGTTAAAGGCATCGGATATGGGATGGAATGTATGAAGAAGTGAGAAGGGTTGTTTTATTGGGCGGGTACCACTTTGGCTGCAGGTTATCATGTGATGGGTGGGTTGTGGTGTCGGTGGTGGGGGTGGTGATGTAGCTGATGTTGATTTGGTTGTTGTAGGCTGTTGAGAGGGATTTTGAGGTAGTGATTGTGTGAGAGAGAGAGAGTATTGCCGTGGTGGATGTTGGTGTTGGTGAAGTTTGGGTTGGCTGCTTTTTAGCAAAAAGGAAGCACGTTTCTTCAAAGATCACATGTCATAATATAAAAATTATTCCTATTTGTTGATGAAGAAACCTATATCCTTTGTGTTGGAGACTGTAGCCAAGGAATATGCATGGTAATAATTTGAGGGTCAATTTGTTCTCTCGGTAAGGACCTAGTTAAGGGAAACATCGACAACTAAATACCCTCATAAGGTTGTAATCCAGCTTGGTTCCAAATAGTACTGCATGTGGTGTTCAATGTTGTAATATCGGTGTAGGCAACTAATTGATGATGTATACAACGGCATTGAATGCTTCAGCCAATATTGTGGTGTCAAGTGAGCTTGAGATAATGGTGAAAGCCCCATTTTAATGACATGCCAATGTTTACGCTTTGCCATACCATTTTGTTGCTGTGTGTGGGGGCATGAAATGTGAGATACAATACATGATTCATCAAGAAATTGTTTGAAGGCCCCCGCTGTGAGTTCAAGTGCACCGTCACTTTGAAAATATTTGACTGGGTGAGAGAGTATATTTTCAGCCATTGCTTTGAAGTGATTGAAATAGTGGATAATGTTTGAATTTGAAACAAGAGGGTATAGTCATGAGAAACGGCTAAACTCATCAATGAAAATAATTAAAACCAGAAATAGAATTTGTAGGTAAGGGTCCCCAAATGTCACAATGGACTACTTCCAAAGTGGAGTTGCAAGGTGTTGTTGAAATAAAAAATTGAAGCCTATGGTGTTTTCCTTACTGGCAAGCAATACACAACTTATTTAATTTAGTAAAGCTAGGAAAGGAAATGCTTTGGTTATTTCTAATTTGCCTTAGGACGTATTGATAAGCCTCAATGTTTCGTAAATAAATTTCATTTATACTTGAAACGTGGCATATGAGTAGTTGGTTGTTGATGGTGCTGCCACATGGCAAGTTATCATTAAGAAGTTTCTCAAAGTGACCAATCTAAGTCTTCTTTAATACAATATAGGGTTTTTTTTTTTTTGTGGGGGGGGGGGGTGGGTGGAGGGGTTGTTTTGTATTTGGTAGTTGTATTTTTTATTATTATTAAAACTATCATTAACTACCAACTGATGTTTATTCTTTTTTTCTTTTTTTTCCTCATCCCACGAGAATAATGGCCAATAATAATATTTTAGGCATAATAAGTTAATATTGTAATTTTAATCTTATACACACAAATATTGGAGAGAGAAACTGTTAGGTCCATGGATATTTAAACTCTAAAAGGTCTCTCTATTGTCCAACAAATGGTTAAGGGTGTCAATTTGGAATCAAATCTAAAAATCGAATCCAGATCTTGTCCGAATACCCTAAACCATATCCAACCCATTATAATATGGTTAAATCCTGGATCTAAAACAAGTATTTATAATTCAGTTCGGTCCGGATCTGGATTTATATCAAGAACCGACGGTTCTAACTGAAACCGGACCAGACTGGATAACTTAATCTCCATTTTTTCCTCTTTAACTAAGAACTTATATTCAGTTTTTAGAAGCCCAAAATCTACATCTTTTTTATGCTCTTTAATCTACATAAAGTGATCTTAGAGAATTTGATACTATAAGAGTTCGTCATTCTCTGCATATTGTATTTTAAAGTAGGAAAATTAATGATATTAGAAGTTCAATAGATGATCCATAGCTCATGATTTTATTTTTTTTTTCATTATTTTGTTGGGGAAGACCAATAACATAGTGAATAAACATTTACATTTTGTCTTCTGAATTGCAACTGCATAACAAAATCGAATTTGAAACTGGATACTGGAACCAAATAAGAACCGAATACAAAATCCAAATAGGAACCGGATAGGTCGGGTACGAGTATCGATTTTTAGAACCGAGATGGGACTTGATCCGGTTCTGGATCACACTAACACTCCTTGGAACCGAAATCGAAACTGAACCGAATACCTAGTTCCAGACCGATTGACACCCTTACAAAAAGTGGAATAGTAAAGAGTCATTTCTCTTCTCAAATATTAATTAATATTAATGCTTTGACATAGCCAACTATTGATATTATGATATATTCTCCCTTTCCATATCTGTGTCTCCCTCCTTCTCTCCCTCCTTGCTTTTGTTTTTTAATTAATGGTTACTTCATCATTTGATGTTTAGGATAATGAAACAAATATTTATTAATAATATATTAAACATAAAAAATAACAGTTAAATACCTCAGAGAATAATCTTGAATGCCAAGAAACTATCTATCGAAATATGCAATATGAGAGGCCTAAAGAGAGACCTCTAGATAATATGCCTTTTACTCTAATGTTGTTTTTATGTAATGGCATAATTTATGTTGTCCCCCCCCCCCCTTTTTATTTTTTATGGGAAGGAGGGAGGAGAGGGGGGAAGGTAATTCACAAAATACCTATGCTAGATATAAGTATATATACAAAAAAGGAAGCATGTGCTACAATTTGTACATATTATTTTATACTTTTCTTACACAATAACCAGTGGGGCTTACATTAACACTTTCTCTCATACCTCGACTATGTGAGTCCCATAGGAATGGTACCATTTTATAGCCCTTAGGGCCTGTTTGGTATCGTTTCTGTTACAGAAACGTCGTTTCGTGTCAAAAACGAAAATTTCAGTTTCTGTGTCAAAACGCAGTTTTTAAACGAAAAAATGGCGTTTCAAAATTTCAGATTTTTATCGGAATTTTTTTTTTATTTTTTTTGTAAAATGAAACGAAACTGGGAAGACGGACCATAAGTGCACCAAACAGAAGATTCCGTCCAATCTCGTTTTTCAGTTTTTTTTTTCACTTTTTGTTCCAAAAAAATAGAAACGGACCATAAGTGCACCAAACAGAAGATTCCGTTTTTTCGTTCAAATAGAACGAAAAAACTCCAGAAACGTTTTTTTAGAACAATACCAAACGGGCCCTTAGTGTAGCATGCAGATTCCATCTTATAATACCCTTCTAGGAAACACTCACCCATAACTATAATACAAAACTCTTTAACTAGATGCAATCTTCAATCGATTCAATAACATCGTTATTTAATACATAACTCTTGAACTATTGTAGAAATAATCTTCAATTGTTTCAATAACACATTTTGTTTTTGTTTTCCCTGTGAAGTTCTGATAGCATAATTATTCATTGTATATCTAGCACATAAATATAATTAAGGAAATCACAAAATTTTAATTTTTCTTAAACAAAAATGCCACACAATGCAAAAATGTTTATGTAAAATGTATTTATTTTAGCAATAGGGACCTTGTGTGCAATCAACTGAAACATTGCGGGTCCAATTTCCCCAAACTTCAGGCTGTATGAATAATTTATCTTTTTATTTTTCAGAAATAAAACTATTAATTTATAGGACAAGAGAATGCTACTCGATTTACGGCCACTATGTCAATGTACAAACTAATGTGAGGTTGTACAGAGACATCTTTAGCTCTTGGCATAGGGGTAACAATAGTTTTTTCACATATGCCTATGTTTAGACATAAACACACGCAAACATGTAGCTTTTTTATTTTCATACATTAAAGAGGTCGTACCTTAGGAACCTGGGATCAAGTATTGGTACCTAAAACACCTGAAAAAATATTAAATGGGTTGTGGATTGAATCCTTGTGGGCGATAAAATCAATGCGGTTTTTATTGCATCACTGTGTTGTGAAGTTTCAATGAAGTTTCGTCTTTTTATTTTTCAATTACGTGGCATTAGGAATTTTTAAATATAAATGTAAAAGTCATAAAAAAAAAATCCATTTTTTATGGGTTAATGATGACGTTAGTGATCCATCCATCTAACCTTCCTTCTTCAATAAAACCCCACGCATGGGCTTTGGTACTTCATCATCTCCCCTTCTGCGCATTCCATCCTTCACTTATCTGTTCATAAGAGAGAGAGAGAGAAAGAGAAGCAATGGAATCCGTTAATGAAGGAGAAATGTACGAAGTGCAGCGTGGCCAAGGTGGTCCAGCCACAGTTCTGGCCATTGGCACTGCAAATCCATCCCTTTGCACCTTAATGTGTGACTTCCCAGATTTCTTATTCAAAGCCACAAAGAGTGAGCATATGCCTCTGTTGAAGGAGAAGCTGAGGAGAATTTGTAAGTATATAAAACCACTTCCGTAATAACATGGGATTAACCCATACTATTGATCCTATTTATGTGGAATATTATGATTCTTACTAGTATTTTGCTTTGTATAAATCTATATAGTCGATTCCATTTAACTGAGATAATGCTGAATTATTATTGTTGTTGTAACCCATAATAATATTTCCTCTATCAAATTTGAACATAAAATATTCACATACGAAAATGTTCTCAAACATTATTGTGATCAACACAAGAATTCAAATGAATCCATAATAGACCCATAATACTGAGAAAGAGAGTAGAGTCCAAGTGTTGATCACTTGAAGGTATATAAAATGTTCTCCTTTTTTTTTTTTTCTATATATGTCTTGTCTTTTGATGACCTATTAAAACGTACAGGTGACGGATCAAAGATCCAAAAGCGCTACACTCATATGACAGAGGAAATTATCAATGAAAACCCTGACCTTTACAATCCCAAGGTTGCAACAATAGACAAACGCCAAGAGATTTTAGTGGTCGAAGTACCCAAGTTGGCCATGGAAGCAGCATCCAAAGCAATCCAAGAGTGGGGGCAGCCCAAATCAAAGATCACCCACCTTGTATTCACTACTATATGTGGCATCGATGCACCCGGTGCTGACTACCAGCTCGTAAAGCTTCTCGGCCTTTCCCCCACCATCAAACGTGTCATGATGTATCATCTAGGTTGCTTTGGTGGTGCCACTGCCATTCGTGTTGCTAAAGACCTCGCCGAGAATAATAAAGGTGCACGTGTCCTAGTCGTTGCCTCAGAGATAAACTCTTTGAATGGCTTCAAGGCACCTTCTGAGACTGACATGAACTCCCTACTAGGTTTGGCCCTCTTCTCCGATGGTGCGGCAGCTGTGATAGTTGGTGCAAACCCTGACATGTCAATGGGCGAGCACCCATTGTATCAACTTGTCTCAGCGAGTTCCCGGATCCTCCCGGACTCCGAAGAGATGGTTGCAGCCCACTTGCGTCAAACGGGTCTTTCGATCCGTTTAGCCAAGGATTTGGCTCCAACTATCTCTAGGAACATTGAGAAATGCTTGGTGGAAGGGTACTTCAATAAGATTGGTATTAGTGATTGGAATGAGATTTTTTGGGTGGTTCATCCTGGTGGTCCAGCAATTTTGGACATGATCCAAGAAACTGTGGGACTGAAGAAGGAGAAATTGGATGCATCAAGGAATGTGTTGGTGGAGTACGGTAACATGTCAAGCCCAACGTTATTGTTCATTTTGGATGAGATGAGGAAAAAGTCTATAGAGGAAGGGAAAGGCACCACTGGTGAAGGATTTGAGTGGGGTGTGCTATTGGGGTTCGGACCTGGTTTGACTGTGGAGATGATTGTCTTACGTAGTATTCCTATAAACATTTGATCACCATCAGCTTGTTGAATAATTAATAATTTGTTACTAAGCTATGCTTTGTATATGAGGTATGTTTGGAAGGGTAGCTTTATGTACTACTTAAGGTCTTTATATATTTTGTACCTTTTATCAGAAGTTTGTATGTTGTACTTACAAATAAAAAATAAACGACGAAGAAATAATGAATATGCTTTGATTTGTCACATGATTAAAATCTTCCATCTTACATAAAAAAAAAAAAACAAAAAAATAAAAAAAAAAAAAAACTCCATCCCCTTCCCTAAAGGTAGTGTTATTTTTTTTCCCTATTCATTCTTCTTTTGTCCTGCAACCCGCCCCCCACCACCACCCACGCCCACCCCACCCCCCAAAATCTTTTCTTGAAGGATAGATAATGGAATAGTTAGATATCCAGTAGACGAGGCCAATCATTCAAGGCAAAAGAAACTAAAGAATATAGAGTAGGGGACTTTGTTATTATTTTTGTGATTTTCTTCCTGTCACTTTTTTTTTCCTTTTCCCAGTCTTCACTTGGTTCCATGTAACTAACTTTTCCTTTTCCCAGTCTTTACTTGGTTCCATATAAGTAACCCCATTATGTGGGGAGAAGATTTTGTTGTTTTATTTGACCATTGATTAACACACAAGGTTTCACCAAGCACCTATATAAACGTTCCATAACTAATTTGGGGGCTTGTGCTTATTAAACTAAGGCTACGTTTGGTATCGTTCTAAAAAAACGTTTCTAGATTTTTTTTGTTCTATTGTAACGAAAAAACAGAATCTTCTGTTTGGTGCACTTATGGTCTGTTTCTGTTTTTGTAGAACAAAAAGTGAAAAAAATAAACTAAAAAAACGAGATTGGACGGAACTCCAAAATGGAGTTCCGTCTTCCCAGTTTCGTTCCATTTTACAAAAAAATAAAATAAAATAAAATAAAATAATTTCTCGATAAAAATATGAAATTTTGAAACACCATTTTTTCTTTTAAAAACTGCGTTTTGACACATAAACTGAAATTTTCTTTTTTGACACGAAACGGCGTTTTTTGAACATAAACAATACCAAACGGACCCTAAGTTTGTGGCTTTTTGTATGTTGTATATATTTACTTCACCCCTACTTTTTACCTTTTTGTTCCCGATAAACTGATATTATTTGTTAATTAGAAATAAAAAAGAAGTGAAAAAGCTCCCCTAGTCCATAAAGAAGAAACCATATGTTGAGTTGATGGAATGGTGGAGAGAGAGCAACAGTAAAAGGAATGTGAAAAAAATACATCGTCTCCCCTCTTAGTATAAGGTTTCTTCTGCATCACCATGAAGAGTGAATTGATTCATTCACTATGACTTCTTTGTCCACTATTTTTATTCATGTGCTTTAATCTGTAGAAGGTAAATTGTAATTTCACAATCTAACACAATTCTACCAATTTAGGAGAGGAATGGTCATCTAAAATGGAAACAAGAGACACCCGGCCAACACTACCAGTAATTTCTGACAAAATATAACCACACCCTGTAAGATTTCCAATTAGGTGAGCTAGCATAGTCGAAGATTTGTTTCCAAAACGGATTTAGTAATGTTGACTAAAGATGGAGTAAACAGAAAGAATCCAATATTAGTCGGTAAGTGATCTCTATGGAGATATTGGATTCTATTAGCACACCTTAATGGTATGAAATATTTATTATTATGTGTGGACTTGATGTATTGTTTCCTTAATGGGAAAGAAACTCTAATTTTATTATAGGGTTGGTCCCTACCCTCACCCCTTTATATAGTTACCATTGACTCATTGAGTAAGGCAAATGACCTAAAGCAAAAGGAGAAGAGGGTAGACCATACCAATATTGATCGTATTGTACGAGGAGCATACAAGAAGACTTTAAGGAGTTTTTATTCTTCAGTCATGGATTCAGGTATGCCTAAAACGTATTGTTTTTGTAGTGTTTGTCGTGCATGCTTATTGATCTTCATAAATCGTTTCGTATTTATTTTCTATCAATGGTATCAGAGCCTCGTTCATAGAGATCGATAGGTTGTTAATTTTATTATGATCTTAAACATGATTTACAATGGTGACTTTATGTCGATCATGTTTGTTATTCTATTTTTCAAATCTGTTTTAGGATTCTATTGAAAAACCGTGACCACTTAGATTATTTAAAAAAAAAAAAAAAAAAAAAAAAAGGTGAGATGAGGCGAGACCGATGAAAGAAAAGGCTCGTACCCAGTTTTTGTTTTGTTTTGATTTATTATTATTCATATATATAATATATTATATTACATTAGGAGGGTCAAAAGTCACTTTTGGTTTTGTCTTATAGAGAAACCGTACCTTGTGACTTTTGTTTTGTTTTGATTTATTATTATTCATTATATATAATATATTATATTATATTAAAAAGGTCAAAAGTCAACTTTTGATTTTGTCTTTTAGAGAAACCGTACAAGGGACTTTTGTTTAATTTTAATTTATTATTATTCATTATATATAATATAATATAATATATAAAAAGAGTCAAAAGTTACATAGGTTACTAAAAAAAAAAAAACTCCAAAATTGAGTTACTTTTATTGGGTTTGTTAATCTGTTAGAGAAATCGTACAATTTTTTTTATTGTTATTATTATTTTTTTTATGATTATTGATTTTGGCATATATAATTTAACTTTTCATTGTGGAACATTTTTTTTTATCAGATTATTTTGCCTTATGATATTTTGTTCTATCACAATAAGAACACCTATGGATGTCAACACAAAGTTTTATGTGCTTTTGTATTCCATATTATTATACAATTATCTAATTTAAAAATAATATATATATATATATAATTTTTAATATATATAGTAAAATATAATTGGCATACAGTAGCAATCCAGGTCTATAGAGTTTTCGTAATTTTAGAGATTAGACTTTCACTTAGTGTGCTAATTCCTAAAGATACGGAATCACTATAAACCATCCGGATGGATTGCAGTCAAGAAAGCCATATGGCGAACGATGTGCTCTTGCCAACACAAGTGAGTCTTCGTTTGGTCGATTTTTCTTGATGGTGTGAGGGTAACGTTTTGAGCTTCACTATTTTGGAGGTTCTTATCTTGCCACCACAGGTGACGGAATCTACAATATGGTGTTGTTTTTTGGGGTCTTGCCTTACATGTGAAATATTTCACTACATGTTGAGCGATCTTACCACCACAGGTGTGACCCCAATGATGCTGGATCTTTTTCCAGTTTGTGTTTTTTCGTACAGTTGTTAAAATTGGTACTGGAATAAATCTGATTAATAAGCCCTAATTATTCAATTTTCATTATATTATTGGGATGTTGATATGCTTTTGGTTATTGTATATTGTATGTTTTGGTAAAATTTTGGTAATTATTATTGCTAGCTATGACTTCCCAATTATCTTCCATCAAAATCTTGAATGGTTCCAATTTTGAGGAGTGGATAGACTCTCTTACTGTGTCTCTTGCAATCATGAGACCCGATTATGCCCTGAGAACTAATAAGCCCCTCGAGCCCACAATTGAGAGTGATGCCACTGTAAAAGCACTTTATGAAAAGTGGGAGGAGTCCAACAGATTGTGCCTGATTGTTATGAAGCATACTATGGACAAGACTATTAAGAAGAGTGCCTTCGAAAGAAAATGCTAAGGATTTTCTTGCAGCTGTTAATACAAAGTTTACCAAATTTGATAAGGCTGAGCTGCTATAAGAAATGGCTTGAAAAGAAAGGTACATCTTTAGCTCTAGTGTGTCTTGAATTAAATCTTGTAGATGTTTCCCCTGATTCATGGTGGATTGATACTGGAGTAACTATTCACATCACTAATTGTTTGCAGGAATTAAGAAGCAGGAGGAAACCAAGTGAGGGAGAGATGATGATCTACATGGGGAATGGAGAGAAAACAAAAGTTGAATTCATAGTAGTTAGATTACTTTTATCCACTGGTTTTGTTTTGGATTTGAATGATGTGGTTTATGTATCGTCATTTAGATGAAAACTTGTTTCGGTATCTAAACTTGACAGTTGTGGTTACACTTTTAATATTGGTAATGGAAAAATTTCTCTCTATTATGGTTCTCTTATTGTTGGATCTGCCTTGTTATGTGATGATCTTCATAAATTTGATTTGGATATTAGTTATTCCAAATATGCCAACACTTTTTTCTGTTGTAAATTATGTGGTTACAAATCCTAAACGTGCTAGATTTGATGAAAATTCTTCTATGTTGTGGCATAAACGTTTAGGACATATTTATAAACAGATGATAGAACGATTGATTGAGGATGGTACACTTTCTCAATTGAATTTTTCAGATTTTGAAATTTGTATTGATTGCATTAAGTAAAAACACACTAGAGCTAAAAAAAAGGTACAACCAGGAAGGATGAAGCATTGGAGCTAATTCATACTGATATCTGTGGTCCATTCACTCATACTACCATAGGTGGATACAAATATTTTATTACTTTCATAGATGATTTTTTCCGTTTTGGTTTTATTTACCTTATTCAAGAAAAATATGAATCCTTAGATGCTTTCAAAGTTTTTAAAGTAGAGGTAGAGCTTAAAAAGGAAAAGAAGATAAAAAGTGTGAGATCTGATCGAGATGGAGAGTTTTATGGTAGATATGATGAAACTGGGCGTAACCCTGGACCATTTACCAGATTCTTACAAGAATGTGGTATTGACGCTCAGTACACTATGCCTGGTTCACTTGAGCAGAATGGGGTGGCTGAAAGGAGAAATCGTACCCTTATGGATATGGTGAGAAACATCATAAGTAATTCAACTTTACCTGATTTCTTATGGGGTGATGCTTTGAAAACAACAGTATATATTTTGAATAAAGTGTCTAACAAGTCTGTTCCCAGAACTCCCTATGAATTGTGGACTGGTAAGAAGCTAAATTTATCTCATTTTCATATATGGGGATGTGCTGTAGAGGTGAAACCTTACAATCCTCATATGAGGAAGCTTGATCCAAGGACCATTAGTGGTCATTTTATCGGTTATTCTGAAAGATCAAGAGGATATAGATTCTATTGTCCTACACATTCTACCAGAGTAGTGGAATCAAATCGGGCAGTTTTATTTGAGGATGATCTAGATTTTCAGTCTGCTCAACCACGCAACTTTGTTTTTTAGGATGAACGTGTTCTTGTACTTATGCCTGTGACGATGTCGTCTACTATATTACAACCTCACATTGAACAAGAGAATGTCCCCACTCAAGAACTTGTGCAACCTATAGTGGTTGAGCCTGCACCCACTGTTGTTGATGAGATTCAAGACCATATTGCAGCTGATGTTCTCTTGAGGAAATCAGAGATAACTCATAGGCCTGCCATATATGATGACTATATTATTTATTTACAAGAACATGAATTTGATATTACTTTGGATTCAGATCCAATCTGTTTTGATCAGGCTGCCAATTATCCCAATTCATCAATGTGGATGGTTGCCATACAAGATGAATTGAATTGTCTGTTAATGATGTTTGGGATTTGGTTGAATTACCAAAAAGATGTAGACTGATTGGTTGTAAATGTATTTTCAAGACCAAACTGAACTCTAAAGGTGAAATTGAACGTTACAAGGTCAGACTTGTAGCAAAAGGATTCAGTCAAAGAGAGGGTATAGAGCACCTTGTGTGCAAACTCAAGAAATCTATTTATGGTTTGAAACAGGCATCTAGACAGTGGTATCTTAAGTTCGATGAAGTTGTCACTTCTTGTGGTTTCAAATAAAATCTTGTGGACCAGTGCATTTATCTAAGATCAGTGGGAGTAAGTTCATTTTCCTTGTGCTTTATGTTGATAATATTCTTCTTGCCAGCAATAATGTTGATATTTTGCATGAGACAAAATGATTATTATCAAGTCACTTTGATATGAAGGATCTTGGTGAGGCCTCTTATGTTTTGGGCATTGAGATTCATCGTGATAGGTCTTGCGGCGTTCTTGGTTTGTCTAATAAAGGTTACATTGAGAGGGTATTAAAAAGGTTTAATATGTTAGCATGTTCCCCTAGTAAGGCTCCAGTTATGAAAGGGGACAAATTTGGCAAGTCTCAATGTCCACAGATAGAATTTGTCACACCCCGTTCACACAGAACCGGACCGGTGATCGGGTTAACTCCGATTAATCTAAATCTGCCAGGATCATCTGATGCAGTACCCAACTACAGCATACACACAACTAAGATAATGTTCAACAGTTCAGCAGAAGACTTAATTTACCTGTAAATATCCCTAATATACTTGATACCCAAATTATAATACATAGATAAATACATGTGGACCCGCAGCCATGATATTTACACAAAAGAATAACAATTCACGTATCAAGTACACAAAGGAGTCATCCAAAAGAATAAAAAAGTAACCTTGTATGAAGTCACTACTATGGTCCCACAGTACAACCCTCGCACGTGTAATCCGTGCCGTGCTCATATTCCTCGGGGATCCACTAATCCTCTTTGGGGAATTCAACTGTGGGGCCCGACCCTTGATCTTCAGGCTGGTGACCTTCAAAATCATCTAAAAGAGGTGTACACGTGGGATGAGCTCACTAGCTCAGTAAGTGAAAAGAAGGACTACACAACAGTCCACACAACAATCACATCCATATGCACTATATGCTATGTAGTTCATTTTTAATCACATCCACCTAAACAATATTACTAAGTCTTTGGTTTAGTACTACTACAACTACAGTGTGCGTATACTCTGGGTACGAGCCTCGAACTTCATCCTGCTATATGCCCATAGGGTAAGGCCAAACGTCTCTCCCCACTTACTTATAATGTACAAAGACTCACGCTCGGTACGGGTGAGATCCGGTGCGAGATGCGTAAGTTTTGGTGAACCTATCATAAGTGAATGGGGTTAGTATTTCACCACTTTGGGGTCAAAACTGACAAGATTCGATGATAAAATCATGTTTAGGATCCTAAAAGAAGGTCGCATGTCCGTTTTGGGTCCGTTCAGACGTAAAAATCACGTTAGGAGCCCCTTGGGTGGGTCGGACAGCCCACCGGTCTTGACAGGTGGCCGGGTCAGCCCACCGATCCTGACCGACGGGCAGGTCGACCCGTCGGTAGGGGCCCACCGGTGGAGGTCGAGGGTCGGCCAGGACCAGCGGGCAGGTTGGCCAGCCGGTCTGCCCGTCGATCTGGGCCCACCGGTCTTGACCAATGGGCCGGTTAGCCCGCCAATCGGCCCACCAGTAGGGGCCCATCGATTGGCCCCGAGGGCCTACCCTCTCAGGCAGGTGCTCTCAGGCGGGCTGTTTGGCCCACCGGTCTCAACCCACCTTAGAGTGCGAAAAACTGCCATTTCCCCCGAAATTTTCCCCAACCTTTGGGGAATCAAATCGGGCCGTTCTAATCCCATTTTCCACACATTCAAGGTCTCATAAGATTATTCTAACCTAAATCTATGTTAGATTTAAGGAATGGAAAACCATCTTACCTTTTTTGCTCAAGAACTCTTTCAAAAACCCCAAAATCACTTCAAATCACCAATGCTTCTCCAACCTTGTCCACACTTCTTCAAATCCTTTAAAATCAACACATAGACCATCTATTAAACTTTAGATTCATCATCTCAAGGGGGATTTACAAGACCTCAAGGAACTCTACCCAAAGCAAGGGTTTTACTTGGGTATGGTGAAAGTTTAAGGAACATAACCTTTGCTCACCTCTAAACATAGATCTCGTGTTGGAGGTCACTCTTCCGGCGTCGGAATGGAAAGATCAAACCTTGGCGCCGCTTAAATCCATTTCTTCTTCCTCTTCCTTCCCCTTTCTTCTTCATTCTCTTTTCTCTCTTCTTTTCTCTCTCCTCCTAAATCTTCTCACCCACTTTTCAGTGTAATAAATGAAATATAGAAAAACACAAATAATGCTATTTATACTTTCTTAAAACCATTAGTAGCACATGGGTGGGTCACTCAGGTGGGCGGATGCGCCCACCTATGACCGCCCACCTAAGGACCGAAAATTGGTCAACAAGTGAGATTTTGGTAGAATTTGACTCTCGGCATGAATCTCACTCTCGGCACAAGGTATATTATACGTATGCACTTTAGGATACGGCTACATACCAGCTTTATCCGTACATGGCCTTATGATATGTGTATGTACATGGCTTGGGTACACCCGTCTCCTCTGGCACTGACTCGGACTTGTCTGGCCAACCGGTGTTCAAAGTCACCATTGCCATCATAGTCCATAAGGAACCCGCCTTAACCCTCTCTGGTTCGGGTCTTGCATGGTTAAACTGGGTCAACCGTGTAATTAGACAGGGTTTAAAAAGTAGGGAATCACAGGATTGGAGCGCAATCAGATGAAGAACATACCTTATACATCTGCTGTTGGTAGTTTGATGTATGCTCAAGTTTGTACACGGCCTGACATTGCCTATGTTATTAGTGTACTTGGGAGATATTTGAGCAACCCCGGTGAAGCGCGTTGGATAGTTACTAAGAAATTCATGAGATATTTGCAGTGCACTAAGGATTTTATGCTTACTTATAGAATAACCGACTCACTTGATGTAGTCGGTTACACTAACGCAGATTTTGCTAGATGTCTAGATGACCTCAAGTCTACTTTTGGATATGTTTTTGTGATGGCAGGTGGGGCTATATATTGGAAGAGTGTCAAGCAAACACTCACTGCATCTTTTACTATGCAAGCTGAGTATGTGGAGTGTTATGAAGCCACTGTTCAAGCTTTATGGTTAAGGAATTTTATCTCAGGGCTACAGATTGTTGACTCTATATCTAAACCATTGAGAATGTTATGTGACAACTCCGATGTGGTTTGTTTCTCTCATAACAGTAAAAGTACTTCAGGCTCTAAACACATTGACATTAAGTATTTTTTGGTCAGAGAGAAAATTCAAGGGTCACAGATTACAATGGAACAGATAGCTACAGAAAATATGATTGCAGATCCTCTTACTAAGGGCTTGACTCCAAAAGTCTTTCAAGAACATGTCACTAATATGGGACTTGTTAGTTCTTTTGATGCATTTTATTAGTGGGAGTTTTGCTCAATATGTTCGTATTTGACTTTCAGTTTTATTTTATATATATGATGCATTATTATTGTTCTCAATAATATATATACACTTTTTATGGCCATTTGTTTATGTGTATACACTTATTTATTTACCTCTTATTGAAAATTGAGGTTATATTTGGTGTATTTACCTCATTTGGTATATGAGGTTCCAGTCAATACACACACATCCAGTCGCTAGCAAAACCTCGTTTGATTGAGGTCTAGTGCTAGTGTTGTGGGACATCCGGACCCAGTCCCAATGAGCTTCTTTGATTGAAGCTTGAGCGTTTGGGAGACGCTTGTAGTTAATGAGACCTTTGGTATCTGTCTCATAGGGCTCATTTTGTTTTCAAGCCAAGACCAATTTGGAAATAGACATGATGATCACTATTGTATGTTATTTCCATACCACACTTTCATACTGTTCAGCCCAAGTCGGTGATGTTATGAGCACTTTGACATGTTTGGTCTCATATCGCTTTAGATGTAATGATCAATACGGTTGGGTGTTTGTAATTCTCATTCGGACCAAGGCATTTGGTTTAAGATGCACTCCATTCGACACTGTTTTGTTTGTGGCCACATTCAGTTTATCTAAATCGGAGAGTCGTTTTAAATAAATTTTAAAATCTAAAACTTGTGACATATGCTGCCCAAGTGAGAGATTGTAAGATTTCCAATTAGGTGGGCTAGCATAGTCAAAGATTTGTTTCCAAAATCGGTTTAATGGTGTTGACTAAAGATGGAGTAAGCAGAAAGAATCCAATATTATTTGGTAAGTGATCTCTATGGAGATATTGGATTCTATTAGCACACCTTAATGGTATGAAATATTTATTACTATGTGTAGACCTAAGGTATTGTTTCCTTAATGGGGAGGAAACCCTAATTTTATTACAGGATTGGTCCCTACCCTCACCCTTATATATAGTTACCACTGACCCATTAAGTGAGGCGAATGACCTAAAGCAAAAGGGAAAGAGGGAAGACCAGACCAACATTGATCGTGTTGTACGAGGAGCATACAAAAAGACTTTGAGGAGTTCTTATTCTTCAGCCATGGATTCAGGTATGCCTAAAACGTGTTGTTTTTGTAGTGTTTGTCGTGCATGCTTATCGATCTTCATAAATCGTTCCATATTTATTTTCTATCACACCCTTCTCCTGAAACTCAAAACCCTTTTTCGTGAACTCACTATGATTTCTTTATCCACGATTTTCATTAATGTGTAACACATGATATGGGACTAGGGAAAGATAAACACTATTACTAAACACACTAATAGATTAGGGTTGAAAACTAATCGGATTAGGTTGGCCGGGTTGGGTTTAGGTTAACCCAAGCCCAACCTTGATCAGGGTTGGGTCGGACTGGGTTAGCTTCACCCTCATAACCAGGTTAGATAGAGTTTGGGCTCAGGATAGGTTCGGTCGTCAAGGCCAAACTTACACCCCTACTTGAACTAGTATAGAAAGATACACTCCCCCTGCATCATTAATCATTCAATGAGCTGATGATGAAACCTTTATAAAGGAAAACTAAGCAAGACAATCATCTCCACAATCATGCCAGTAGAGGCAGTCAACTGGCTGATCAGAAGCACTGGTTGACAATGTTCCCATATGCTTTGCTTTTTCACCATTTGAAGTAGCCAGTCGATCGATCGGCTAGTCAGGTAATCAACTAATAACATTTTAGGCTCAGGCATGGTAGCCATAATCGATGGCCTAGGGGTCAATCCCTCCGGTTCAGGTAACTTAAAGTCTAGTGATTCATCATTGTAAATTTTGCATCATTTACCCACTGACATTTTAATGACCTCTCTCTATCCATGCATGCTTGCTTCATTGGCGCTTAATGTCCTCTCTGTCCATGTTTTGCTTCATTGGTAGTGAACGGTGTGAACCTCGAAGGCTTTGACCCCTATTTTCAACCACAAGAAAGAAAGGGTCAAAAATAAGATTCATTGTTCTCTTTTATTAATCCATCTTGAGAACGAGATTTAAAGAGTTATAAGGTAGCCAGACACAGGCCCCTACTAAAAAACAAAATGGCCAACAAAGGTTCGAGAATTAGAAACCATGAGTCCATAAATAGAAACCCAATGCCTCAGAATGTTCCAGTCTTGGATGAACAAGAAAAACCCATCTAAGGAAGCCTTAGAGGGAGAAAGTAACTTTCCAAAGATAGGTCTAAGTTACCATTAACAGCCGCTGTAAATTGAATTAAGTAATAAAAGAAAAGAAAAGAAGAAAGGTAGAAGGATATGTGTGCATCTCACCAACCGTAGAGAAGGTATCCCACCTATCTCCACAAGGGCATCTCACTCAAGTCGTCTGCCTGTCTCTCACAGCAGCTGCATTTCACAGGTTACAAAATAATGCTTTTTGTTGTTCAAAACTAAAATCTTGGGAGCTAGCTGTAACAACCCCTCTTGTATGAATATCCTCAAAATCCTAGCCCTCGGATGCATGTTGA
Organism: Macadamia integrifolia; assembly: GCF_013358625.1. NCBI lineage: Eukaryota > Viridiplantae > Streptophyta > Magnoliopsida > Proteales > Proteaceae > Macadamia > Macadamia integrifolia. The sequence goes on along the minus strand of NC_056559.1, from coordinate 11,606,192 downwards.
TACCCAGCAGCTAGAGAGGATCTGGATCCCGGCACAACCTCATTTAAGAGGATTTTTTTTTATTTCTATTTTTATTTTTTTATTTTTTTATTTTTGAGAAAAGAGTGAGTGCTTTATGACAGTGATCACAATCCCCACGGCAAAGGTTCCATAAGGCAAGCAACGGTTCGACAACACCAAAGAGCTATACTGTGACATGCCACCTCAAACCCACAATTAGACGACCCAAACAGTGATGAGGTAAAGGCTTCCTTCCACTAGGCTACCAAACCTGTTGTCATCATCGTCTCAGTCGGCCTTTATTAATATTACCTCTAAAAATATGACTTTTCTTTAAACTGAGATATATATATATATATATATATTTGAAGCATTATAATGCTCCACTATTTGCCACACAATAGTACATGGAGACGAGTAAGTCAATGTGATAGAAGACTAAACAAATATCACATTGATATAATTTTAAAACAAAATGGGTGACACCTATAAACCGATTTATAAATTTACTTATAATAGAGTTCTCTCTCTCTCTCTCTCTCTCTCTCTCTCTCTCATTCATGCAACAAAGGAAAGGCTTTAACCACATCACTATCTAATGAAAAACAAAACTTCTGCCTCTACCTACCCACTTCTCTCTCTCTTTTCCTCTCCACAGCCCTGGGCCTCACCCATCTCTAAGGGTCCGTTTGGTATCGTTCCAAAAAAACGTTTCTACCATTTTTTCATTATATTGGAACGAAAAAACTCAAAAATCTGTTTGGCAACCATATGATGCGTTTCAATTTTTTTGAACCAAAAGCTGAAAAAAAAAAAACGATTTGAAAGAGGAAAGACGGAACGACAAATTGTCGCTCTGTCCGACAGTTTCATTCCAAACTTGTTAAAAAAGGAACTTTCGTTCCCGGTAATATACCCTCGCCTCCTTTCACCTCTCCCTTTCACCTTTGAGAATGCAAAGCTGGAGAAATAAGAAGACCGATTACTGGAGAAGCAACTCGACCTCGAATCCTTGACACAATAGGTACGATCACTTTCTTCTTCTTCTTTGTTCTTCACTTTCATTCTTCTTCTTCTTTCCTCTTCTCTATTTCTCACAAACCCTAACATTTTTTGGGTTTTTTTACAAACTAGAAGGTTCTTGCATCATTCTTCTCAAAGGAGAACTCCACTGCTCATCTCTGCTCGACTCTACTCGTTGATCACGTCTTCTCATATCTCATGTGTGAAGACCAGATCTTTGTAAGTTTTCAACCTAGATCTCTGCTCGTTTTCGCTCAAATAGGTACACATACTCTTGGAGCCATTTATGGGTTTTTGTTGATTGGGTTTTCTACTAGCAGATTGAACCTTAAAAGTGTTGATTTTCATGTGTAACAAAGGCTTTCTGTGGTCAATGCCTCTGAATTTTTCTTTTCTCTTATGTGGCTTGTCTATTACATGATCATTGTCTGAAATTTTCTTTTCTCTTATGTGGCTTGTCTATGATCGTTAAATCCTTATATGATTGGGTTATGGGTATTTGCTGATTATTACTATTCTCTATATAAATGATTGGTTTTTGGAATTTCATCGTCTCTTTGATTCTGCACTTTTCTTCTTTGCTTTACCCTTTTTTAGGGTAGCAAGATTGCCTTACAATGTTCCATTTGATTGCATATGACTTGAGCTCATTCTTTTTACTAATATATTGTTGTGATTCCTGAAATCAAATGCATACAATGCTTTCAGTTAGATGCATGGTTTGAATCAAAAATTTTCTCTTGGGATCCTGCTTCTATATTGATTATATGTTGCTGATATCGATTCACTGCCATTCTGCTCATGTACTCACTTGTACCTTATTGTTTTTCATCTTCGATGCTTACTAGGGTTACCTCCCCTGGAACCATGTGTTAGGACTTCTGCATATCTGTTTTCATATGTTAATGTTATTGATTCACTGCCATTCTGCTCATGTGCTCACTTGTACCTTATTGATGTTCTTCAATGCTTACTAGGGTTATCTCTCTTGGAACCACGTGTTACGACTTCTACAGTTATGCAATACCGAAAGTGCTTTTGAATTTTTTAGCCCTAAGTAGTTGGGATTCAGATTTGAGTACTGTTAGTTTTACTTTATCCCGAGTTAGTTTGAACTTCATTTTTTTGGTATTCTAAATTTGAGTCGACTCTTTTAAATTTTAAAAATTTTAAGTTGGGTATGAGTATTACTCTCAACCCTTCTCTTTAGCCCTTATTATTTTGGGGTCAAAACTGGGCTTTTTGGTTGATTTTTTTACTAGTATTGTTTCTCGAACCAAATTTTTACAAGTTGCATTTGGAAATACCAAATATTTAGGATAGAAACCAAAACTGGTTTGATGATTTCATAGGTATAAACGTGAAGAGTTCAATTTCAGTAAAAATCACCAAAACTTAATCCCATGGATAGATTTTCTTATTACCTATCTGGTGAACCCAATGCCTAGCAAATGTGATGTGCTTCAGGAGAGATGGGACCAAAATACTGGTAGGCTGTAATTTCGAAGGCACATTTTTCCTATATAGTAACTTATTGGGAACTTCCGCCTTGTAGGTTTCAATAAAGTAACATGCAGTATCAAGGAATATATCCTTCTCGAGATCATCATTTAGTGTAGCAAAACTTATTCTAAGTTTCCTTTGAATTTCATCATTAGGAATTCTTTTCAATTTCTCTAATGAACTATTTATGTCCAAGAATGCTTTTATTAAATTGAAAATGACCTAAAACCTCAAGAGCTAAATGAAGTCCATTGACATAACCAACTATACTCTTTAAGAGAGACAAGTAAAGTACATATTAAGAGAATAGGTAAATCACTCTCAAGGCCAATACCCAAGATTGAACCCTTTACCTGGATGGATACCAGATTGGAAGATCTTTGTCTTATGTTGCTTATATTACTTTTTGTTTCTTTAGTACAAGAAATTGTAATTCTGGGAAACTTTCCAAAGTTGATTTTTCCGCATACATGTTAGTTTTATTTACAAATGTTTGTATCATATTCAGAAGATAAGCTTTGTTATTTCTTTTTTTTAGTGCTTTTTCTTTATTATTCATAATGAATTAGAAAAGGAAACATTATTGGTTAAGCTAATTGACGACAACTAAATTGAAGTTTGAGATACATATTGGGCTTTCTATCTCAAAATTGCATTGATTTTATAATCTTGTATTATTGAAGAATGTATAACAACCCAATATGCTAACGTTTTACGCTAACTTATAATGTCTAGCTATTATGTCTGGAAGTAATATCCCTGCCGTTAAGTGGTCAGAACTTGAGACCACTGTTTTCATTGAGGTAATGAAAGAAGTTGTAAAAAATGGTCACAAATCCAATAATTCATTTAACAAAACTGGATGGGAGGACATTACAAAGCAATTTCAGAAGGCTTTAAATCGTACAATTGGGAGAGAACAATTACGTGACAAGATGAACAAGTTGAAACACGAGTACCAATAATTCAAGAGACTACTTGACACAACTAGATTTGGGTGGAACTCAATGACAAAATCAGTCACAATTGATGATGAGTCCGTATGGGATAGGGCAATACAGGTACAATAGATCTCATTAGCTAGTTGAATCATTTCAAAATTAGACTGCAATGAGTAGTACATCTAAAATATATAATGACTGCTTATGCAGGGAAATCTAGGTTGGTTGAAATATAAGAAGTATGGACTAAACAACTGGCCAGATTTGAGCAGGATATTTGGGGATGCCTATGCTAGAGAAAATTTAGGGGTTGACAGTGCACAGGATTTGGATGACATCGAAGCTGATAATACTGTTGATATTGAACAAGTCTTTGAATCTCCTAGTACCCCGGTGCATTTAGGCATGATTGATCCCTTCCATAAGGAAACTCCTACTCCAACTCAGACCACCACAAAGCAAAATCTTGATAGGACACTCACAGGACAAAAAAAAAAAGAGTGCCAATAAGGGAGATAGCCATGTTAAGGACTTGTATGGGAAGTATTTATCCATCAAAATTGAGAAAGCATTCAGTACTTCCGTTACATCTCTTGTTCGTCGTGAAGAAGGTGCATTTCATCCTCAAAATTTCAGTGTGAGTGCATGTGAGGAGGTATTATCCTCCATACCATATATGTCAAAGGAGACATACTTAAAGGCCACAAGTCATATGTGTGCTGATCCTAGTTGGAGAGAGTTGTTTATCTGTGCAAAGCCTGTTAAGAGGACTTGGCTTTTAGATGCGTTGGAATAGTTTAGGAGCAATGGGCCCTTTGTCTGATTCTACTATTTTATGATGGTTGTGTTTGAATGCTACTTTTGATAATTTTGGATTTAGGACAATACTTTCGATGATGGCTACTTGTGTTTTATTTCTTTTATTTTATTTTTTTATTAATGTGTGTAATGTTAAACATGTGTTTTGGGTTGAGACGATTTATCAGATTGTTATGTTTTACAATTATTTGTTTGAAATTGATAAGTAGTTGTCAATTTATTGCAGTTATGTTAAATACATTTATAAAACTTCTAGTGATGAAGAAGATATGATCATTCACATGGGAATGGAATTACTGAGTGAGACTATATATATATTAGGGGACCATGTAAGGATAATGTATTTCCAGGTACTGTCATGATGCATGAGGTATTGAATGGGCATGCCAACAGATATTATGAAGAGTTTAGGATGGAACGTCATGTCTTCCTCAACCTATGCGATTATATTAGACATAGGGGGTGGTTGAAAGACACGACCAACATCCGAGTAGATGAACAACTTGGAATGTTCCTATGGATTGTTGGGAAAGGTTCAAGTAATAGGGATACCCAAAATCATTTCAATCACTTATGAGAAACAATTAGTCGAACATTCATTATTGTCTTGATTGTAATGCAACGCCTGGCTAAGGAGAAAATCAGACCACCAGACGTCAGTATGATATCGGCAAAGATTGCATAGAACCCAAAATACTACCATTTTTTCAAAGTAAATATGTTAATATGATACATGTTTGTAATTAAATATATGAATATTTATATTCTTATATGTAGTGACCATTTAATTGTCAATATATGTTATAGCACTGTATCGGCGCTATAGATGGTACTCACATCCATGCGGTAGTTCGAAGAGATGATCAAACTCAATATAGGAATCGGAAGGGGATCACAACTCAAAATGTGATATGCGCATGTTTATTTGACATGCGATTCACATATGTGTATGCGGAATGGGAAGGTAGTGTAAATGATTGTTAAGTACTTGAACAGGTAAGGAGTGATCCTCGATTGAGTTTTCCACATCCACCTCTAGGTATTAACTTTATTATAGTATATTAGATTTTTATTTGAGTTTATACGTAATAACATATATTATTTTTCGTATTATGTTGTCGACTCTGGGTATGCTAGCCAATCTGGATTTTTGACACCATTTAGGGGTAAGAGATATCATCTACCGGACTACAAAGGGCGTAGAAGATCCACAAGAACAGCAAAAGAGTTGTTCAATTATAGGCATTCATCACTTTGAAATGTCATTGAACATACATTTGGGATATTGAAGAACAAATTTCAAATTTAAGGCTAATGCACCAGTTCTCAGTGAAAGTTCAGGCATCAATCGTACTGGCATGTTGTGGGCTATACAACTATATTCGAGAATAACATATTGTTGATGCTGAATTCATGGGGATGAGTGATGATTTAAAAATTCTAGAAGATGACTTGATTCTGCCACATGAAGATTTCGTTGATCATTCTACAGTACAATCAAGTCAACGAAATAGGGCAAAAAAGATGAATGCCACTAGGCTAAGAATTACAAGCAATGGCTAGATAACAAAGGATGTCTGAACTAGTTGAAAACTAAAATCGATAACTATTTTGACAAAACTGAAAACCTAAATTGATGTTTCAAGTGATGTAGTACTTGTTTTATGTTACAATTATGTATGTGGTACACGTTGGTATATTATTATAAATGTCATATATTTGGATGCTATATTAACTTCTTTGATATTTAAATTACTGTTCAGATGACTTCTTCTATGCCCCCACTCATAATAGCATATTGTGAAATTTACGGGAAGAGTTGTGCTAAATATATAACCAAGTTGGGTAAAAATATTGGAAGATAATTTTTCAAGTGTCAAGATTCATGTAATTTTTTCATATGGGTAGATCAACTAAATCTATGTAGATGTGGTAAAGGTCAATGCAAAGTACAAACTACGACTGAAGGTCCAAACAAATGACAATATTTTTTATGTTGCCCAAATTCAACTGGGGTAATTTATTTCTACGATTGATCTATACCTATAGATAATTTTTTTTTAATTTGATGTTAAATTTCAATGACCCTAATCACATCTATTATTTAATATAGACTGATAACCGTGGATGTGGTATATTTGTATGGTTGAAAGATGAAACACATATCTATCTCTACTATACAACATACATTTTGTTTAGAAAGCTCAACATCAACATCATCCACACCACCGTCCACTTCGAACGAGTAAATGAAAGGATATCTGAAATTGACACTCAAAGGATTAGAGGACCAAACAAATAAGATGAAAGACATCCTCCATGCATTCAAATCTTTAGACTTGGACAAAAAGTGAAAATTTGAGAAATTATGTAATAATTAACTTGGACAAGGCATTGTTAATTCTGTACTTTATTCATCATTTTGAAACAAATTTTTTTTGTTTTGTATGTAATGCTTTATTGTCCCAAATGATTAGTAATTTATAAGCTTATTTTAATGTTATTTATGTAATTATTGACTTGAAAAAAAAAGGTTTATGAAACAAGCATAACCAAACAACAGAACTGTCGGTTTTCTGTTATGAAACTGCTTCAAAAACAGATTCACCAAAAAACCTTAAATCGTTTAAAAATAGCACTTCGACACAGAAACTGAAATTTTCGTTTTTTACATGAAACGGAGTTTCTAGAACAGAAACGATACCAAACGGACTCTAAGGCTGTGTTTGGTAGCCAAGAGAAGAAAAGAAAAAGAATCTAGAAAGCAAAAGAAAATAAATGAAATGGTAAGAAAATAGAAAAAGTTGTATATTTGGCTACCATTATAAGACAGAGAAGAAAAAGTTTTTGTATTTTCTTTATGTTTTCTTGTGGTTTTGGCAAGATTTTTTTTTTTTTCCACAAGAAAAAAAACTTCACTATTCTCAAGGTGAATTTTGAAATTCAAAAATGAATTTCCTCTTGGTTCATAATATGCCAAGCACAAAGAGAATTTCTTAAACCAATAAAAAAGTATGTATATTTGGCTACCATTAGAAGAAAAGAAAATAATTTTTTTACAATTTCTTATGTTTTCTTGTGTTTTTTGCTGCTTTTTTTTTTTTTTTTTTTTTTTTTTTTCAGGTACAGCAAAAGAAAACTTCACCATCAACAGGTTATTGTTATGTGCTTATGGTTTCTCTCCTTGGAACTTTGAAGCTTTAACCATGGCTTCGATTCTTCATGCACCATTCTTAAAATTTATATGCATCCTCCTTAATGGTTAAGCGAACTGCCAAATTAATGCCCCAACTTGTGAATATTGCACTGGGAAGATACAAGTGTTGATATCTATGTGGATCGAAACATATATAATTAAATGATAGTGAAGTGAACTCACTGTTATTCATGGTGATGCGGAAGAAAACCCATTGATATACCCTAATATGACCAACAAAGGAAAAAAACACGTGTAGCCAGGAGACGACCAACCCTTTAAGGTTGGTTGGTATCATCACCAACAACCGTCCTGAACAATAGCCTCTAGATCGATACCCCCAAATTGGGTCACCAAGTTGAATGGTCGGTCCCACTACTTCTAACTGGAGGGAACCATAGTCGACACCACGCCATTTGGCCAGCCTTGCCCCCATGGCTCCCATTCACATAAATAATGGTCTTATATGTCAGTGACCAAACCAGACACGTGCCATGAATAAAGGGTGGTCCCCTGTCTACCACGTGTCACCCATATCCTACCAGCATGGCCCCTAGAGATAATGACATCCGTAATCGCCCAATTCAACCATGGTTACCATACCACACCATGGTTGGAGTTAACAATTATTTTACATAGGCTGAACCATTGTCAGGTTAACCATTGCAAGATTCACCACATCATCATAGCCGAAGAATAGCCTACCAATGGCGTTCACATCTAGGTCAGCAAGCAAAGGGACTCAACAACCAATAAGCGAGCAAACCAATCCAATATATAGTGAAGAGTCAGCGAAATCATTGTAACCAATTCTGGATAACACATTGAGCTTTGTATTCCTTCTTTCTCCCTTATTACCCTATTACTAATTTTGGCATAGGAGGATCATTCTCAGAGCCATCACTCTGGGATAGTTTCTTAACTTGGTTGTTGTAGGTCTTTACTATGTGGAAATCTATAGCACCACCTCTAATTAAAAGTACGGCAATAGAACTCTACCTATCTAGGTTTCTTGCGCATAACTTGTAGGATTCTTTTTTGCATTAAATGTAGTTGAGAAGTCAATAGAGAATTCTCCGTTTCATTTTATTGAATTTAAACATAATCAACATAACTCAAAAATCAAGTACTACCCTTTAACTTACCAAAAAAAGAGTACTTCCCTTATCCTAGTTGTGTAAGATCTCTAATTAATGATCAGAATGACATAGAATTGAATCCCACGTACCTCATGTGGTGGTTTGCTTTGGAATTAACAAAAAAATAGATGGAGATAGAGAGAGAAAAAAATTCATCTCTCTATCGTTACTATATGATTAATTACTTTGAAGCAGAATTTTTCCTTTTTTAGGGATGCATAAGTAGGATAATTGTGGTTCAAGATGATGAACAATGAAATGTTCAAGCTATTTGATTTATCTTCAAAAGTTTCTCGAAGTGACCCATTTTTTCATCGTTGCTAAAGCCTCAATGTTTCGTAAATAAATTTTGTTCATACTTGAACGTAGCATATGAGTAGTTGGTTGCTGATGATGCTGCCACATGGCAAGTTATCATTAAGAAGCTTCTCGAAGTGACCAATCTAAGTCTTCTTTAATATAATTATACGGTTTTTTTT
>NC_056559.1:11595850-11597072 GCF_013358625.1 Macadamia integrifolia | reverse complement strand
TTAAAACTATCATTAACTACCAACTGATGTCTATTGCTTTTTTCTTCTTCTTTTTTTTTTTTTTTTTTTATTTCCTCATCTCATGAGAATAATGGCTAATAATAATATTTTAGGCATGGTAAATTATTAATATTGTAATTTTAATCTTATACACACAAATATTGGAGAGAGAAACTGTTAGGTCCATGCATATTTAAACTCTAAAGAGGTCTCTTTATTGTCCAACAAACATTGGAATAGTAAAGAGTCATTTCTCTTCTCAAATATTAATTAATATTGATACAGTGACATAGCCAACTATTGATATTACGATATATTCTCCCTACCACCTCTCTCTCTCCTTCCCTCCCTCCTTTGATTTTTTTTTTTTTTAATTAGTGGTTACTTCATCATCTGATTTTTATGATAATGACAGAAATATTTAATAATAGTGGGTCCAAAAGTTTAAAGGAATACGCCCATCTCCCCTAGCGTTTATAAGATTCTCACAATTAGGTCGAATCCATTAGTTCCAGTTAATTTGGGAATGTTAATTGATGACATCACCTAATATCATATTATTTAATGCCCAACAACATGCCCTTTTTCAGAGATGAACTTACCTATATATCCTTTCATTAAAACAAAACATAAGAGGGTTGAAGAGATTGTCTTCTACCTATGCTTCTTCAACCTATGTTTTCTTCAACCTTGGAATGAATTCGGCGAAGTTGAGAAGAGTGAAGAGCAATGTCGAATAGACACCACAACTTCCACTCTTCCATTTGATTAAAATATATATGCTTGGAACTTCATCCTCTGGCGTCATCTTCTACATCCGCATAAGAATTCATAAATCATACTCCTCAATCTTCTTTGTTTCAACCTGGACTAAAATATCTGTTTGTAAAATTATACCAAATTTTTTTTTGCTTATCGTTTCTCAAGTTCATGTATTGTTGGATTTCATTCCATGGTTTTCCTAAAACATAAGTACAAATTTTAGGGTTCTTGGGAGAAGAGATTGGTTACACCTTTAACTTAGGGTTCATCAGGACTGGAATGATGGTAGATGGGTTTCTTCCCAGTGAATGAGGGTTTATGGGATTTGAGTTCATAGGTTAATTATGAACTTTAATGGGTGGGTTCTTAGGTATCGCAATGCGACGGACTTTACTTGGAGAAATAAAAGGAACATATATCACACGTGCAAAATATGAGAAGACACCACATGAATATTCTA
>NC_056559.1:11582353-11595830 GCF_013358625.1 Macadamia integrifolia | reverse complement strand
CTACCATAGTAGGTTTTGAAGAACCAATATCTGAGATTTTAATGAATTTGAAAGAAATTGTATTGAGAAGTAATTTGTATGGAAGGCGCCACATGAACAGGGATCATTCATTTCCCCGTCAAAAAAATATATTACTTTGCAATAAGATTTATATTTCCCTACCTTATAAGCCTAAACAAATGGAGCCTACAATTGGATTCCCTGACTAAGGTAGCTTGGAGGTTATGGGAGAACAAAGATCTGCTTTGGGCCAAATTCATCAAGGCTATATATTTTTCGAACAAGTAATTTATGGATGCACCCATTGGCAACAAACCATCTTGGGCTTGGATGAGTGTGTTTGTGGGTAAGACAGTAATAGAGAGCGATTTGCTTCAGCAAATTGGAACTGGTGATAGCATTGACATATGGCATAGCAATTGGATTCCCACCCTCCCCAATTTTAAAATTCAAAGTCCGAAGCCTATTGGTTGTAACATTTCAAAGGTGGCTGACTTGATTGAGCAGGCTAATCACACATAGAATAAGGATATTATTCACCGATATTTTAACCAAGCTGATCAGGAGGCCATTCTTAAGATTACGCTGCCTTTGTTCCCGGAGGTGGACCATAGATCGGGGGGGGGGGGGGGGGGGGAGAGCTGGTGATGGGCAATTTTCGGTTAAAACAACATACCTCCTTTCTAATCTACATGACTACAAGACTTCACCTTATACAACACTTCTTCATCCCATAGACATGAATTGGAGGATATTCCATTAGAGGTGTGGAAACAGATATGGCATTGCAAAACGCTCCCTTAAATCAAATCTTTACTGTGGTGGATATGTGCACAGGGGGTGGCATTCAGAGAGAATCTACTGAAGCGTCATCGACCGTTGGATCTGAGTTGCAAAAGATGTGATGTGGCTATTGAAACTCGTGATCACCTTCTTTTTGAATGCCCTTTTGCAAAGGCTACTTGGTTTGGTAACGATATATCTTATATCGTTCCAACCATGGAAAATCTTCAGCTTCCCCAACTACTACAATCTTGGAGCAAGATGCGCTTTACTTCTAAATTTGATGGAGCAGGAATATTGAGCCTCTTCTCATTTATCTACTGGTATTTATGGCTGGCCAAGAATGATATCGTGTTCAATCGTAAAGATTGGACTCCGGTTGAGGTGTTTGCAAATGCACAATCAGCATGGCGAGAATTCCTAACCATATGTAAGGGTAACGTCTCGTTGGCTCATCCTCCTTGATAAACTTTATAGGCAACTCCTAACGCGGGCATCATCAAGCTTAATTGCTGCGGTGCCCTCCTTGAGGATTCCTCAAATGGTGGCTTGGTCTTTGTGCGGTGCAACAATTTTGGAACTTCCTTCGTGCTATCTTTGATCCATGCAAATTTCCAGATGCTATGACTGAAGAAGCATTAGAGATTTTCCCAAGGTTGTAGTCAGTTGCGAAAGTTCACCCCCCCACACATCTTGTTGTAGAGTCCGATAATGCTACTTTAATTTCCTACCTCATTAACTCAGATAAGAATCCTTTGCATGCTTTGTCTGGAATGGACATCATTTACTTTGTTGGGAGGCTCCCAAGTTACTCATTTCTATGTATCTCTAGAGAGGCGAACTATGTTGCCGATTCTCTAGCTAGGAAAGCCCTGTCTATAATAAGTAAGACAGATTAATCCCTTTTCACTCCTTGGCCTCTTGAGATATGTAATTAGGATGCCTTATGCTCCTCTTGCTCTCCCTTGTAATAAGATTCTTTTTTACCAAAAAAAAAAAGAAGAAGAAGAAGAAGAAGAAGAAGAAGAAGCCTACTGTTCTATCAAACATTTCAGATAAGGTGTACAACAAAAACAAAAGGGCCGCCCGGGTTAGGTAACCGGTGAACTTTGATAAGGGGGCACAGCCCCCAAAGTTGAGCCTGAGTTTCTCACGGGCTGGCCCAACTTGCACCCCCTATTTCGGGCACGCTGCCGGCACGCTTCACACATGTGGCATGACATGATTGGATGCCTCCAACTTTAAAAATTTTCCTGGGGCTTACGTACATATGCCCATATTTGTTATTTTCCCCAGAATTCCCCTTCTTTATTATTTTCGCCATAAGGCCCATAACTGATAGCACCCGACAGTATGAGATTTTTCCACTTAAAAAAACTTTATTGTTTCCGGAAAGAATGGTGTGTGGCTTTAGATCTACTTATTACCAGAAAAAAAAGCTTAAGATCTACTTGTCTATTGCATTCTGAAATATGAACCGTTAGATTTAATGACCAGTGACTTTATATAACTGATCATGTAGGAAGATTACTATCAAACGTCCGAAAGCTCGTCAGTATATACACACTTAAGTATATTCCAACTTTTAAAAGCGTCAAACCCTTCCCATCCGCCTTTAATAAGAAAGACTTCATTTTCCCGCCCAAAAGAGGCACTGTCCTATGCCACTCCCCTACACCATAGCTCAAATCAATCACTCGTCACTTTGACTCACTCCCTTCCTCCAACTCCGCTTCCGCTGAGGCTTCATTTGTGCTCTGTTCTCTCTCTCACGGTTTCGGAGGATCCTTCAGCTTCTGGTGGCACAGGTACATATTTCTGCAACTCTTCAGTTGCATTTTGTAGAGTCTTATGGGAAAAGAAGGCCGATTGAGTTTCCATTCTACTCCCTCGGTCTCTCGCGTCTGAGCTTAATGGAATGGAGACTTGGAAACCCTAGGTTTGCTCAGACTCCTCGGAGGGTTTGTTTTTGTCATTCACCTGGAATCTTACCTCATTTCTTATTTCTTGTTTGAGTTTCAGGGTGCTTTACAGGCTTCGTGAGAAATGGAGGCTGAGAATGATGGGAAGAACGATAATGCTGCCGATTCTCCAACTTCCGTTCTTGAAGACGAGGTTTCGCACTGTTTCTGCTCTATATAGTTTCTTTGTTGTATGATTGTATATACTTCCCCACCCTCCCCCTAATTTCCATTTCGTCCTTACCTGTTTTGCTGCCTTCTTCTCCTTAACTATTATCAGCGTTCAAGAACTCTCTCTCTCTCTCTCTCTCTCTCTCTCTCTCTCTCTCTCTCTCTCTCTCTGTCTTTTCCATTGTATTTCCCCCCTATGCCTATAACTGGACGCTGTTCTGTAGCTACATCCTATAATTTCGGAGCATTATCCCTTTATGTATTTATTATCCTTTTTTTTTTCCTGACTAGAACGTTAATCATGTCTTGTTTTGAATGCTGGTGTTGGTGGTGAATGCCAAGTGTTACGTTTTCTTATCTGCTCGAGGGCTTAAGTTCATGATTGGTGGTGCTTCTTCCTCTTACTCGATTTTATGGTGGTTGTGATGTTGGGTCGTTCTTAAACATTGTTTTCCATAGTTCTCTCTCTCTCTCTCTCTCAACAGACCAGAAAAGAGTAAAAGAATACAAGGACAACCAAACATCAACAAAGCCAGACTAATGAGTATATGGAATTCCCCAAGCACAATCCTGGTCTAACCATTTATTGTTTAGCTAATAATTTTCCAACCTTGGTTTACAATGAAATGAGATTTTTGTTGTGGATGCCAAGCAAATAATGTGCCTAACAATGCGTATGAATCTCTGCGGTCAAACCGTCCACTGCAAATCCAAGCTACGATGGTAGACATGTTTTATTTTTCTCTTTTGCCAGCAAAGACATACTTTCTTCCCCATTCCTCCCTTTGCTTCTCGTTTTCTACCTATTCTTTGAACCTTATGTTTATTTCCATATTTGTTTGCGTGTTTCTCTCTCCTCCCTCCAAAATAAGTTGACATATTATAAAAATGAGCAGGAGATTTGTAAGGAGGAAGGCAGAGTTAAAATTGAGGATGAAAGAAGCTTGACAGATGCAAAAAATGGAGACTCATCTCTGATATCGGGAACAATGGCTGAGGAGGAAGGGAAGTTAAAAGAATCCCGAGTGAAGCAAGAGGATGCTGAAATGGAAAAGGGTAATGGGAAGGAAACTGTCATGGATGATACCCAATTCACCAAATTGGACGAGCTCCTGACACAGACCCAGCTCTACTCAGAATTCCTCTTGGAAAAAATGGACGATATCACATTCGTAATCTCTTGTGCTCTTATTTTCAATGTCATTTTATGTTTTTATATATCCTTCTTTCTTTCTACTTAAGATATGGTATGACCGCTTTCCTAGAATGGAGTAGAGGGTCAAAATGAAGAGAAAGATGATGGGAAGAAAAGAGGTAGAGGTCGTGGTGCAAAGAGGAAGGCTGCTACTGACTACAACAATGTAAGATGCTATGTACTTGGAAAATGAATTAATCTCCATTTGTGTTATTATAGGTTGACCCCATTTAGTTGGGAAAAGGCTGAGCTGTTGTTTTGTGTTATTATACGTTGTTTTGGGTTCCGCAGTCCTTTGCATAGAAATCCTGATGGACCAGTCTCTTTCCGTGTTGAAGTGTACATAAGACATTGGTACATATTTCTCCTCAAAGTTTTTAACCATTGTTCTGTATACATATATGATTTTTCCATTCATGAGTTTTCTGTTTATCAATGGTGTTGTAAATTGTAAATGAAGAAAGTGGTAATAAGAGGGAGGGAATGAGATGAGTTATTTGGATGAGGGGTTAATAGATATCTTTCCTCTGACGCCATAGTCACAGTTTGTTGATCCAATTAACTGTTACAAGATGATGTTCCCGGTTTATCAAAGCTCTCGTAAGATCAGCTATTTTCCAGGCAAAGAGGATAATAAAATATTGTAACTTAATTGTTCATGAAAGTTTATATTTTTTGAAAATTGGTCATGAACTGCTGTTAGAGGAAGCTCTATATTTTTGTTGTTGTTCCATTGCTTCCTTTTCCTTTTGGGAAAGCACCATTTGACTCATATTTTATTCCCACTCTTTGGACACTTATTTGGGTTGGATGCTTTATTGCTAACTTTTATTTGCATGCTATGAATCATGACTTGGTAAGAATTTGTTGAAGTTATAGCTTGAACTGATTTAGAAAGCTCCTTGGTCATTGTGCATGAGACTGCAAAGAGTAGTGCATACTAGTGGTCGTGTGTAAGGAGTGAATTGGGTTGTTGTAAGGTTATTTGCTTCCATCATGGCAGACACTTCTAAATGCCATGACAGCCATGTTCTTGCTGTATCTCGGTAACATAGTTTTGAGTCTTCATTCTTTAGTTCTGGGAGTGGCTCTTTGTTTTGTTTTGTCATGTACTCCCCTTTTCCTTACTCCATAAAAGTTGTGCACTTGAAATATTGTTAGAATATTGGTTTAGTGTGCCACAAGGGCACAATGGGTTTTTCCTCCCTCCACCGACCCTATTTAGAGTGGGGAGCTGGATGGGGGGGTATACTTGTAATTGGGTTGGACTTGTGACTTGTATTCCTATTATGACTCTGTTTTGCCTATTATAAGTAAAGGGCTTGTGTGATAAGTTAGATCACTCAAGCATTCCACCCTAACTTGGCTGTTAACAGGTATGCTTCATGTTATTTTGAGGATGCAGTTTCTGGTTAGGCCATGTATTGGTTTGAGTTTCAGATCTGTTTTTTCCCCCTGTGCTCCAGCTGAAATTGCCCAATTTTTTCTACTGGAATACATACAGCACGAAGAATGTGTTAGTCGTGTGGACTGTAGATGGGTTTGTGGTGTTGATCTTGCTTTTGTTATTCCAGGCCGATTATAGTGGAAAACTTATCTTGCAATGCTGCTGGAATAATTGAACATTTCAATCTTTCGGTATCATCAAATCCAGTTTCTGAGGCATTTTGTTGATCAATGGATTCTGTATGGTTGTGCACTTGTGCCTCATTATTATCTTGTGATTACGTTTCTTGTATGCAAGATTATGCTCATATATTTGTGCCTGTAGCTGAAAATGTTTCTCCAAATGATTTTTAAAGTTTGTGTTATTAATTACATACATATTTTATTTTGATTGAAGTTTTCCTGAATGGGCCATCAGGAGAGGCTTCTCTGTGGGGCTCATCATTTTTGAGCCATGTGGAGGTCTTTCCGATTAGTTTGACCGCTTTGTAGGGAGAATCTTTTGGTTGTCTACATGGCGAATTCTGTGATCTATCTCAAACATATCGTCTAGAGGATTTTTCATTACGTATTTTCAACCATCATGTCATTGTCAGTCTGATATGGACAATTTTAACCATTGGATAGTTAAAGAACCATGTGGAGGCCATTTGTAGAGTTTCAAAACAAACTCAAGCATCTGGCTCACCAGCTGCCAACCATTGTTTCATTTCCTGGTCAAAATCTTCACCAATAACATGTTGATTATGCTGCCTGTTGAAATTTTGAGGTTGAAATTTACTCGCATAATCATACCCACAAAATGTTGAGGAGTTAAAATAAGCGGCCTTTGTGGCGGATATTTAGGGCCATTAGGAGAAGCCTTCCTGATGGTTTCTCAAAAAGAACTTTTCCCCTTGTATTTATTTAGTTCCAATTACAGAACTATTTACTTATATGTATTGGCTTTTCTTATGTATGCACTGTATGCAGTTTACATGCTCTATTATTATTTGGAGAAGGATGTAAACTGAATGCTTGGTTTCTTTTCATTCTTTTGTATTCAGAATTGCTTCTTATCTATAATGACTTGTGCCCATGTGGTAACACTCTTTAGAGGAAAGCCAAGAAAGCAGTTGCAGCCATGATAACGAGATCCCAGGAAGGTACAGCTCCTGAAGATGTAAACCTAACCGAGGAGGAGAAAGCTGAAAAAGAACAGGCTGAACTCGTGCCATTGTTGACTGGAGGGAAATTAAAGTCCTATCAAATCAAAGGTGTTAAGTGGTTGATTTCATTGTGGCAAAACGGGCTGAATGGGATCCTAGCAGATCAAATGGGGCTTGGCAAGACAATTCAAACTATTGCATTTCTTGCCCATTTAAAAGGCAAGGGCTTGGACGGGCCATACTTAGTAATAGCTCCTCTTTCTACACTCTCAAATTGGGTGAATGAGGTTTCAAGGTAAATCTATGCCTTATCTTCCTTATGATCCCTCTAATTGCAAAATTTATTTACTCTGGAAGTGTGTTTTTAGGTTTGTTCCTTCAATAAGCGCAATTATTTACCATGGAGATAAGAAAGAAAGGCAAGAGATCAGAAATAAGTACATGAAAAAAGTAGTTGGTCCCGATTTCCCATCATAGTGACATCCTATGAGGTGGCAATGAATGATGCAAGAAAAGTTTTTAGGCACTACAATTGGAAGTATCTTGTGGTAGATGAGGTTAGTGGTAAAAAACCCATGTCAGATTGTTTTCTTCTTCTGAAGTGTGTTAGGCTTCTGCAACTATTACTTAATGTGTCTTCCTGCTTACCGATATTTTTGTTCTTGAAGGGTCATCGGCTGAAGAATACAAAATGCAAGTTACTGAGAGAATTGAATCTATTGCCGGTTGAAAATAAGCTCCTGTTAACTGGAACCCCTCTCCAGAACAACTTGGTTGAGCTTTGGTCATTGTTGCACTTCATTTTGCCTGATATTTTTTCATCCCTGGAAGAATTTGAGTCATGGTAAATAGGAAGTGCTTATTGCATATTGCTTTTGTATTGTTTTTCATAATTCTTTTTTGCATTTGTTCTTTCGTACTTGCAATTAATTGACAAAATTTGTGGAATTTTACTTTCATGTCTGTGAGTTGGGAATACAAACAATTAATATAAAATCCAAGTACAGTAACTAATCATTCACAGTTATTTTATGCTCTGTGCATTGTAAAATTATGCATCTGTTTTCATTTTATGACTACCTACAAATAGTGATGGAAACAGAAAAGAAAATATTTCAGCATTCATGTTTTTTGTCTTTTTTATCTCTATCTGGGCCAAGTGCTCAATGGTATATTTCTAGTGCTTTTCAACTAATTTTAAGTTTTTAACTTCTACTAAGCTACCTTCTCTGGTTTGGTTGGATCCATTTCTCTGAAGTATTTTGACTCTTGCTGAAACTAAGTAAAATTTATTTTAGTTTGCTTTTTAGAATGAAAATACATTTATTATGTCCATGTTTTTGTTTATAACTTGGAATTTCATATTCAGGTTTGATCTGTCAGGAAAGTGCAACAGTGAAGCCCAGCAGGATGGGTTGGAGGAGAAGAGAAGGGTTCAAGTATATAATTTTCTGGAGTCTGTTGAACTTCTTTCTCGTGCTTTAACACCCTGTATGTAATGATAGACTGATAGTTGAAGTTGATTTTTTGCAGGTGATATCAAAACTCCATGCAATATTGAGACCTTTTCTCCTTCGAAGAATGAAATCAGATGTTGAGAAGATGCTTCCCCGGAAAAAAGAAATTATTTTATATGCTACCATGACTGAGCACCAAAAGAACTTTCAGGATCATTTGATTAATAAGACATTGGAAAACTACTTACAGGAGAAATCAAATTACAGTAAGAAAATTACTATAATTTATAGCAATACGTGGAAGATAAATGAGGTATCCAAGGGTAGTTTGCAAAGGCAGCCTCTACAAACTTGGGCTACCCACTTGAAGTAGCTATTGGACAAAGACCTGAAAGCACTATTTTCAAAGTTCACTGTTACCTAGTGGCAGGGTTGCAGGCGAAGAGGCCCAAGACTGACTCCATCCATTGGGGTCTTAAGACTCTAAGCAGCACCATCTATTTGTGGCCCTCTGCCTACGATTATTGATCCTTTTTTGGTCTCAAAATTAGTATCGTATTCATGCCAAATAAAAATGCCATTTAAGCTTAAACAGGCATAAAAAGGATAAAATGGACTTGGATTCCTATTTCATGTCTGTCAATGATATCTGTGAAGTTCTATGTCGCATAACAAGCACGAATAAATCTTTGTGATAAATCCATGCGATAGAGGACCTCAAACCCATTTTTCTGCTCAAGTTTCAGTCTAAAATGAGCATTCTATGTGGTTCAAACATGAGTTAAAATTTAAAAATAACCACTTTAAACCCCTCATATGTATATATTACCTCACAATGTACCAAATGGGTGCCTTGGATATTTCTTCTTTATGATCTGCTATTCTTTTCCCCTTTTTGGTTTTGGGGAGGTTATTATTAAGCATTCCAGTGTTTCTACTCCCGATCCTAACTTTGTGATTATATAGTGCAAGGTATGAAAGGAAAGCTGAATAGTTTGATGATTCAACTTCGGAAGAATTGCAACCATCCTGACCTTTTGGAGTCAGCTTTTGATGGATCAGGTGTGCACTTTGCTATCCCTGCACTAATATCTATATCCTCTATGTACTCTAGATTTTCAACCTAATATGTTTTCCTTCCTTGTATTCCATTGTAGACACATATCCACCAGTTGAACAGTTGCTGGAGCAGTGTGGCAAATTCCGCTTGCTGGACAAACTACTGTCACAATTATTTGCTCGCAAGCACAAGGTATCCTAAAGAATCCTTTGGTTCAGGGCTTCGATTCCAACCCCATTTTTTTGCCCGTCCATTAACTCATCTTCACAAATGTATGCTACATCAGGTTCTGGTATTTTCACAGTGGACTAAAATATTGGACATAATGGATTATTATTTTAGTGAGAAGGGGTTTGAAGTTTGTAGAATAGATGGAAGTGTGAAGCTGGAAGAAAGGAAAAGACAGGTATGGTTTATCTATAGTTTAAAAGTTTGTCAGGTTTATGAGGAAGAGTTATTTCTATTGTCTTCACCCAACTATTGTGGTCATCCCAAAACACATTTGGTCATCCCATTCTTTACTTGATTATAAACCCTCTCAAGCTGGCAGAATTTTTGTTATCTTAATCTCTTCTTCCATTGGCTTCCCTTTAGAGCCTTTCAACCAGAAATTAGACAGAGTTCCCACAGTTGCTATAAGTGCTCTTTGTGCATGTGATATTATCCCATTAGACTTCCTTTTTTCCATGACCTTTGTGTTTTGATAAATGGAAGACGACCTGTTAGTACAAAAGATTGTGAGATACTTCCAATCAATTTCAGTTGAGCTTTCTAGATAGCCTGCCTGAAAAGAGTTGACTTGGATGGAATTTGAAGTTCCCATTTTTGAATGATCTATGATCAGAGAAACCATCATGGAAGGCCTAGATAAAAGATGGCAAATAATATACATGATTATCTCATTCAATCTACATGTGATTGAATTATCTCATTAGACTTCCTTTTCTTCATCACCCTTGTGTTTTGATAAATGGAAGACGACCTGTTAGTACAAAAGATGGTGAGATACTTCCAATCAATTTCAGTTGAGCTTTCTAGAAAGCCTGCCTGAAAAGAGTTGACTTGGATGGGAATTTGAAGTTCCCATTTTTTGAATGATCTATGATCTGAGAAACCATCATGGAAGGCCTAGATAAAAGATGGCAAATAATGTACATGATTATCTCATTCAATCAACCGTTTCTTCCATGTGCTACGTTACATATTTCATAGAGATAGTATGATGCCCTTTGGATGTGCATGAATCTTCTGATCGACCTTATATTGCAAGAGATAAATGATTCACCGGTAGTATAATTATCAACCTACTATGTTTGTAATCAGATTCAGGAGTTTAATGACATAAACAGCAA
Organism: Macadamia integrifolia; assembly: GCF_013358625.1. Classification (NCBI taxonomy): domain Eukaryota; kingdom Viridiplantae; phylum Streptophyta; class Magnoliopsida; order Proteales; family Proteaceae; genus Macadamia; species Macadamia integrifolia. Next base: position 11,585,257 of record NC_056559.1, on the reverse strand, counting down.
CGTCAGAATATTTCTCCTCAGCACCAGGGCTGGTGGGCTGGGTATCAATCTCACTGCAGCTGATACCTGCATACTTTATGACAGTGATTGGGTAAAGCCCTTTCAGGCTTCATATTTTCAAGCTTTAATGCGTGGGACCAGTAGACTGACATTTATATTGAATTTGCAACCCAGAACCCACAAATGGATTTGCAGGCAATGGATAGATGCCACAGGATTGGGCAGACCAGGCCTGTTCATGTTTACCGGCTTGCAACAGCCCAATCAGTGGAGGTGCGTCATGAATTGCCTTGTTTTTTGTGGATTTGATATTTATGTTACTTTAGGGATCTTGAGAAGGCTATTGAGGACTTATGCTTGATATCAGGGTCGCATATTAAAAAGGGCTTTCAGTAAACTGAAGCTTGAGCATGTTGTGATTGGAAAAGGGCAATTCCAGCAAGAAAGAACCAAAGCGAACACTTCAGAGGTCATTGAGGTCTGTATATGCTCTTCCATATTATTCCTGGTATTCATGGTGTCTGTGAGAATAGAGCAGGAGAATGTGTGTGTTGTTCTGTTAGCCAGGGATGGTTCCATATATCTTACTCATGCCTGTCAAATCTCTAGTTTTTTTAAGCTATCCTGACCTGATCATCTTTGACATAGTGATGGCTATTCTGTGTTCTCATAACTGAATGAGAAGAGCTCCAAAATTCCATGCTCAACCATGATTCAGGCAAGCCTTTTTTGGTGACGTTTTAGTTGCTCTTCTGCTTCAACACCTTGAGCATTCGACACTTGGTTGATTTCTCCTTGCTTCATTTCCAGAATTTAGATAGCTCATCATATGTCAAATTATGTTACCTCTGATAATCTTTCACCTTTTCATGGGAACGCCTTCGCATTTCATTGACAAACTTAGAAACTACTAATTGTTTAGCTAGCAAAATAAGACACTAAACAGAGTGTAGGCTACATTAAATTTCTAAGTTTTAGAACTTCCTATAGTCAGTTCCCAACTTTGGTATTTCATTGATATCCACCATTACTTGTGATCCGTACTAATTTCTTTTAACTACCAGGGAGGATAAGGAATGTACTACATTAACTAGCTAATATAAGCTGGGTCACAAAACCCATGCTGTTGGGTTGCTATGATTCACATGTGGTTTGATCCATCCCTGCCTGAAAATACCTGGACTGCTGTTGTCCTTCTGGTTTGTTAACATATTTTGTTTCAGGAAGAGGGTTTGCTGGCTCTCCTTCGAGATGAAGAAGATGCTGAAGACAAGCTGATTCAGACAGATATCAGTGATGAAGATCTTCACAAAATTTTGGACCGCAGTGATCTGATTGGTATCTCCTCTACTGATGTTAAAATAGCAGATGATGCTATTCCCCTTAAAGGTCCTGGTTGGGAGGTGGTACTACCAACTAAAAGTGGAGGCATGCTGTCTGAACTTAATAGCTGACATAGGATTTTTTTTTTTTTTGGGGTGGGGGGGGGGGGGGGGGAAGGGATGGATATTGCTTTGCTTTCCAAGGAATTGGGTGGGGATATGCAGGTGCAGTCCTGGTTGATCTTCAGGACTATTAGTATCCTGAAGTAGTTTTGTTTGAGCAGGAAAAGTGGAAATCATGTGGAAGATTGAAATACAGAATGCAAACTTAAAATGAGGCTCCTCTTATTATGCAGTAAGTTTGGGGAGGTCGTAAAACCCCATTATAGAGATAGCAGTATTTGAAATGTCATAAGCCCAATACAATCGGTTAATATTGTTACTTACAGTTAATGACTTCTATAGATTTTTTGCATTCGATTGTCTGGTGGATGTGTTGATTATAGTTTTCATTTGGCTTATCTCTGAAATTATTGTTTGCCACATCATCAGAAGATTTATTCTTTCCCAATTTTTATGAGGTAAATGTTTTAATGTCTTTCATAGGGAGTACACACTTTCACTTACACGAGAAAAGGTGAATTTTGAAGGTGCTAATTTCTGTAATTTGGCGGTGAAGAAGACTGACAACCCAAGAAATAGGAAATTTAAATGTAAACTAACATGTGCACAACATGCACTCATGCGCACGCATGCAGATAAGGGTGTCAATTTGGCTGGACCAATCCAAGACCATGAGGCATTGGGTTGTATTGCCTGACCTTGTGTAATATGTGGATAGAGGGGAAGTGTCTCTTGTGGGGGAGGGGGAGTGTGGCTCTTGAGTGTGTATGAGGGCCAATGAAAGTGCATGAGAAATGAGAAAGCATCAACAGAGGCTTTTCCATTTCCCTTCTTTTCTTTTCATATGAAATGACCTTTACCCCTATTTACAAAATTGTTGTCACCCCTCGATGGAAGGCTCCCTATGCTGCTTGCTTATTCTCACCCATATTTCACAATGGTTGGGAGGCACGAGAGAAAGGGAGAGGGCTTATAATCTAACTCCTCATTGGTGTGCTCTCCCTATGTCGCTTGCTTAGAGAATTCTCTCCATATGCCACAATAGTTGAGAGATAAATGTGAGAAGAGGAACCAGTCTTATAATCTGACTTATTAAAAAGGGAGAAGTGTTTCTTGTAGGGAGTGTGATTCTGCAAGTATGCAAGGGCTGATGGGAATACATGAGAAAGCATTCATTGAAGAGTCATTTTCTTTTTTATTGGGGATGGGTTAGTTATTTCGGCCCCCCATGTGTCTGTGTAGGAGCCACACCCCCCATAAAATACATATTTCCATTAAAAAAGATTGTAAAAGAATAAAACATAAAAATGTAATTACAAAATGGGAAAAGAAACATGAGGCGTATGAAATATCCGCATACATTTGCTTTTTTATTATTTCTCACCTCTAAAAAATTAATAAAAAAAATCCTAGGTCTGTCTCTGTCCTATGCCTCATGTTCAGAGAACCTTCCCCTTAA
>NC_056559.1:11561102-11582333 GCF_013358625.1 Macadamia integrifolia | reverse complement strand
AAAAAAAAAGGAAATGTAATCTACCATAATGAATGGCTGTAAGTTAATTTTGTCAAGACTTTTTCGTTTCTTCTACCAATTAGTAAGCTACAACAAATGATGGTAAGAATTGGATGGATGTACCCCAGTCAAAGACTGTCTAGGTACTCCTGGGACCAAGACTTCACAATCTAAAACCGAAAATAGTCCTGTCACAGACTGCCTAGGTACTCCTGGGACCAAGACTCTACAATCTAAAACCGAAAAAAAATAAATAGAAAAGGGAGAAGGATAATCCTAGGAAATTGGATGTTTGCGTCAAGTGAATAGCCTTGTTACTCCAATGAACTCTGATCCAAATATCCAATGGCCTTGTGTTTCAATACCTTCTAGCAAGTTGATCCTTCTTAACTGTTGGTCATCTAATACTGTTAAGATTCAGATTCATCGATGCAGGATTTGTCACAGGTTACCAATGACCAACATCCCATGTTTTCTAGAGGATAAAAACAAAATAAATAAGGCTCATTATTTGCAGGTTCCCATTAGACTGGTGGAACTGTGAATCTTAGGCTCCTGCCAACTCTTGCAGAGCGAATGGCTTTTGCATCAACTGTAGTTATTATTTGAGGTGCTGACATTCCCACAGAAATTACAATTTCTGCACCATGTGAAAAACAGAAAACCAAACTAATGTTAACACCCAAAAATTGGATAAGACCCATTATCATAGATTGGATTAGACTCTCACCAATCCCTTCTCTTACAGATAAATTTGGTCTCATAATATCCTTTGAGCTGATGAGAAAAACATCTCCAACATATAGGTGGTTTGAGGGAACATAAACACAGCAGAGCTCCTCTTCGCCATCACTCGTCTGTAGGATCACTGTTGATGTGATGAAGGCAAAGGCATATTCTCCAACACGTGGATGTCTTATGATAGCCACTTCCTTGAAGGCGTGAGAGTTCTGATCTGCAAGAGTGCTATATAATGTTCCAGACTGTAGTATTACAAGCTCAGATTACGGAGAAAATTGAATATATTCACCTGGGGTTATTGCTGCACTTATTTGCTTTGAGGCACAATAAATATAACTTACAAGTGGCATTTTCTTAATGAACCATTCACCCAAACCAAGAACAGAAGCTCCCAACCATGAGGACATGAACACACCAATTAAGAAGATGAAAGTGATTGAAGTGATGAATCCAAGACCTGTACCACATTATAAGTACCATAAAGCTATATACCCCAAAGATCCACATTTCTGAAAGCCATAATGGTTCTTCTAAACCAAGATAATGCACCAAAATTCAACTAATTATATGATCCTGAATTCCTTATGCATAATGAAATCTTATATTATCATTGTTTGAATCACATTTTCATTATGACTTTTTCTTCCTAAATATTTATAAATTATCACTGTTAAAACAAATTTTCATGATTTCTTCAAAATAAAAAAGGGAAGAAAAGATTTACATGATGTTGGGTTACTAATGCGTCATTTGGAGGACTGAATAAGTTGCAACCTTGCATTGAAAATTTTGATATAGACAGGCAAATCGAATGTACGTACCAAATGTATTGATCCCCAGATGAGTGTAGACTGGGGAGAAGAATCCATCTACAAAGTGAATGAACCACCAAGTGGTGTAGAAGGTGATGGCCATAGGAAGAAGTATGACACTGCAAACAATATAGAGTTATCAAACAAGAGGTTTAAATTTTGGGAAAATTACGCTCCCCCTCTCCGACTTTGTTCGAATGACATTTTTACACCCATTGTTTCAGCAATTACACCCCACTACCTATGTTTTGAAGATTCTAACAAGACCCAGTCCATTAGTGCCCGTTAAGTTGGATTTGTTAAGTGATTACGTCACCTCAGACATACTTCTCTCTCTCTCTCTCTCGTGTGTGTGTGTGTGTGTGTGTGTGGGTGTGCATGTGTTTAAAAGTCACTGGGTAGTTAGATAACCACTCGGTGTTCATAAATAATTACCCAGAACTCTGTTTGCCAAAATTCCCCTTATAAGAGAGAATGTCACCCAAATTTTAGGTGGTTACCTAACAATGATGTAGGAGAGCATTATTCATCCCAAAAAAAAAAAAAATGACGTAGGAGCATTTATTTGAAATTCAGAAGCACCATATATACTATTGTGGTGCTTGCTTCAAAATAGACAGAACAACAGTAGTTTTAAAAGAGGGGGAAGAGCAAAGGAGATGGGTTCTTAATTATTGCTTCTTATTTAATTTTTTATTTGAGTTAAAGTTGGTGTCAAATAGTAATTTCCTGTTAATTTAAGTTAAAAAAGGTCATTTGCGATTAGAAAAGTTGCTCAGAATTGAAGAAGAGCTATGCTTTTATCATTGAGGAAGTGTTGGGGTATGGCAACTTAAGCCATTTAATTTGCTTACTGAAATTGTTATTGTATAACTTAGATTGGATATATTTGTGTTTCAGGACTCACATTGTTATTAGGTTAAGCAGATACTTATAAAATCCAGGGGTCTAAGAGGGTTAATTGGATTTTTCTTTTTTAATTGATAAAAAGGTATTCTTGCGCGCGCTGTAGTTTTTCATCTTGGTTGACTTTGTAATGTAAACTAACTAATAGGCGGCCTTTTTTCTCCCCCTGGCTGTACTGGCTAGAAGAAGAACATCGCTGTTAATCAAGACCAAATGATGGGGGTCTGAAGATCATAAAAAATCTCCAAAAAAAAAAAAAAAAAACAACGATAATTTATGTAATTGCAACACCGATAAATTCTCCTATGTTTGAAACCACAACAATGTCTACAGATCTTCAAATTACAGTTCCCCAAGCAACAAAAGGTGTTCCTTTGGAACCCCAACCTATTTTTATCGGAAGAACACATGTAGCCCTAAAATATGCAGAAGAGTATGGATAACCATGACAGATTTGGAATTCTGAAAAATGAAAATTCAGGTCCAGAAGCTTCAATGGTTTTCCTCACTCCAAAGGTCTTTCCCTTGTTAAGGGAGCCTTTCCTTTTTAGTAGCTCTCAAAGGCCATGGACCAAACCAGGCTAAAGAAGGGGTTTGGTAATTGTTTTCAACCAGCAAATGATGCACCTTGGTTAAGATTTCACAATGCGATTGTTCCAAATGCAAAGATCATATGCTTTAATGTTTACTGTCATAATCATAATCTACACGTTATTACCAAAACCACACGATACAAAGATTCAATTCCTGAAACAATACATTTATAGATTTATTATTTACGCACAAAGTTAGTACAGTGGAAAGTCATAGGAGCAATCCCATAGTAAGCTTGAACCTGAAGCCAGGGTTCAAAGAGAAAAAATTCTTGCAGATTACTTAAGATATACTAATAGTCAATAAGGATTGGTGAAGTAACAGGTAAAAGTGAAATATAATACCCCACTCCCCAAATCTAAAAAATAAAAATAAAAAGAGATAACAAGAACTTACCATCCTGTCATAAACTTTTTAGAAGCCCAGCTACGGATAACTTTATAAAATGCCTAAACAAGCAAATAAAGATACCAAGTCATTTCCATCATAATTTGGATGCAATAATAATCTTCACTTAAGAACCAACAGAAACCAGCTAGCAAGAGAAAATTAAAGGGTAAATGAAGCATGTTTCCTCTAACACAGATGCAACTGAACCTGGTCTTCGACAATGAACTGTAAACATTGCACTTATGGTTCCATTAGTTCTTAATTACAATTCCATGAATAGCTAACTTACATTCTATTGGGCTGGTGAGATGGTTTGGCAATACCGCTTACATCCAAGGAGTGAGATCCAATCTTCAACTAAATCAAGAGAATCAATATAGTACAATCCTTGCGATTTGATTCCCAAACCCAAGCCCCCTCTTACACCCTTTCTCTTCCCCATCCTCTCGCTTGGATCTCACTACCTTCTTTGTAGACATCAACTCCTTTATAAGACTCCTCCTTCACTTCTTGGAGACTCCACCTCTTAGAAGACTCCACTCTCTTGAAGACTCCACTACTTGGAGAACTCCCTCCTCTTCCACTCGTTTAGAAGACTCCATTCTCTTCCACTTTATTGAAAGACTCCACATTCTTGAAGACTAAAAAATATTAGAAGACTCCATTCTTTCTCCATTAGAAAATCGTAATGGACAGCCCATCTAGACTGTTGACTCAAATTCCCCCAACCGGTTCAAATAAAGACAAACTCAACAATCTCCACCTTTACTTTTATCATAGCCACCTTGAAGATCTGCCAGAAAAATCTAAACAAACATTCAATAGTCTAGATAAAAGACATAAACCTAACAATCTCCACCTTGGCCTCTATCATAGCCATGAAGACTTGTTGAAAATCCTGAATTGCATTTTTTGAACCCCTACGTTGCTAGTCTTTTGAATGAATGACTACCCCTTCATGACTTGGACCCTACGCCACTAGTCCCTTGAATGAATGACTCCCAAAGTCGTGGCTTAAACCCATTTTTACACCTGTCGAAGCCCCCCATTCGTCGCCCCGCACACCCTTAGTGCTAAACCCTCAAATGATCGACACTCACCATCATGGTATGAACCCCACATCACAGGGGCCAAAGCATCTTCCTTCCTTCTTTGTGCCTTGAGTGTTCCCCCACATGACATTAACCTATACTATAAACCTCAATCTTTGTTGTCAACCTTTAGCTCTGATACCACTTATTGGGCTGATGAAGTAGTTCGGCAATGCCACATTGCCGCCTACATCCACAGAGTAAGATCCAATCTTCAACTAAGATCAATAGAAGAAATACAATACAATCCTTACGATTTGATTTCCAAACCTAAACCTAAGCCTCCTTGTACACTCTTCTCTCTCTCTCTCTCCCCATCCTCTCTCTTGGATCTTCACTACCTTTTTGGTAGACTTCACCTTCTTTTATAAGGTTCCACCTTCATTCTACGGGATACTTCACTTCTTGCAAACAACACCTCTTGGGAGACTCCACTTTCTTGAAAACTTGACTTCCTGGAAGACTCCACCACCTTGAAGACTTCACCTCTTGGAAGACTCCACATTCTTGAAGACTTCATATCTGACTCTACTATTTCTCCACTAGAAGACCCTAATGGACAACCCATCCAGATCGTTGACTCAAACCCATTCAACCGGTCTAGATAAAGGACACAAAGACAATACATTCTTTTGTGGGGATGAGTTTACTCATAATGGTATTTTCTTTTTTGCATTCCATTTTCTGTTACATATGTATCTTTGGTAGGGTTAAAAATTTAAGCTTTCATGATAATAAGATCGCAGTTGGTATTCAATATGGTTAAAAAACTCATGACTGTATATTTATTCTCCATCATAGTAGCCATCATCACCATGTAGGGTATATAACTCTCCATAGTTCTACATTAAGCTACAACGGCATGCTTTTTCTACGACGTAGGTCAAGGCATGAGTACTAACATAAAAGAGGTGCTCTATTTCTCTGACCTGAATGGTTCTTTGAACGTCCACAGGGCTTTCACGACAGCCAATCAACTCGGAGGAGAGAAACCAACAAGCATCTGCGGATTGTACTTGAAGGTTTCAAGCATTCTTTGTTCGCCTAATATTCTTTTTAAGCTTCATCTTAAAGGGCTTACACGAATCAATGAACGATGGAATCTCCAACATTTCTAGATAGAAAGACAGATCTTCCAAATGAATGCAACTTCAAACAAACCAAGGTTTGTTCCAGAGGAAATGCAAATCCAATCTACAAGTGTAAACAGTTCTCCAACCAAGTCATGTAAAACCCCCAAAACAAATCGTGTCCATTCGAATTTTACAGCCAAAACCTGGAAGAACTAAGAAAACAAGGAAGCTGTGGACGAAGGAAACGAAACAGAGATCTCCCGAGCGAATATAGAAGACTGATCCATGAAACATTCAAAAGAAATTACAGCTACAAGAAATCCCTAGAAAATGTATCATATTGAGCCAATGTAGATATGGAGAAAAAAGAATTTCCAAACCTCTCTTCCTGTGTGATGAGACAAAGAAACGGAAGGAGAAGTCACACCCGACGAAGATTTGGAGCCTCCACCATGTTCTGAAATGCCTCCTACTACGGGTATCAAAATCCCTCGATCTCTATCCCTCTCTCTCGTCGCCATCTTTTTCACTCTTTTCAGTTTTTAGCTTGGATTGTGGACGTTTCTCTCTGCTCGCTGCGCCTAACTAACTGAATAGTTATAATATTGTTAGGAACACTCGGAACGTGTAACTGTCCTTTCAGGCTTTCAGCGCTAACAAGTAAGAACCCACATCCTCGTTACCTTCCTCCGTCAATAGACTCAATACTGATTTGTGAATCGTTGCAAGGCAGCGAGTCATCTAATCTACATAACTGGGTGTATTGATGCGAAATTTGCCCATTTTGGCTCAAGGAAAATGGGTTGGGCCAAAGGCTCATCCTGGGCCTGTTCAAGAAGTTTATGGGCTTTTTTTGGGTCCATTGAATTGCTGGGGCCCAGGTTAATCTCAAGCTTATTAAGCTGTTGTTGAAGCTCATGATCTTTAAAGAAAATCAGATTGATGCTTTCACAGCCAGGGCTTTTCAGCTTTTTCTAATGTAAGAGAAGCGAATTGGCTAAAGCTTTGCAGATTAATTAATTATTGGAAATTGGTTATTAGCCACTTTAATATCTCCTTAGAACAAGGAATGATGACCTTAGGTTCGTGAGTGAATTCTTCATTGTAGGTGCAGTAAAAATTTCTGCTCTAAAATTCATGCAACTTTTAACCCAAAAAAATATACTCAATTTTTTTCATGCATGCACTCTGGGCCATTGTTTCCTCTTAAAACCAAGAAAACCAAGCTAACCTCCTTGCTATCTTATTTTTAGCTTTCAAATCCACTGTTATGAAAGTCACACTGAATGTAAATGGTTTTCATTCCTCTCTTTTGTATGGAATGTTTTCTTGTATAATGTCTGTCAACTTCAAAATGCCAATAACAGCATTTTCTTGATTGACCATGTAGCTGCATACCCACCTAGCAGTCGAGACAACTGAAAAACTTTTAAGAAGTTCGCAGGCAAGACAATTTAACTCTGTGTAAGGAGTTGAGAAGGTTGAACCAGAGGCCCTCTTTACATATATATATATATATATATATATCACACATAATTCACACAGTACATGTACAAAGAGAAAGCCCTCATTAGCACCACCTACTACACACTGGACTGACTTTTGCGCCCGTCATTTTCACAACAACAATAATTAACGATGAGAGATAAGAGAGATTTCTCCTCCATCCATACAAAAGAGGATACCTTACCACTTCATACTTAGAATAAGAACCCCCATACCTCCAACCCATGACTCATGTTTATCCTGTAAGAATCGAATAAAGCTCCTCTGCTTTTCAAGTACTTCCATCAGGATAGGTGCAACCATTATAACCTAAGAACAAGGGTGACAAAATGTTTAGATACCAATTAATTGAATACTGATAGTTGCTTGATCTCAAGAATACCGAAAGGATTAGTTGAATTTTCTTACTAGGATTGTTAGATGTGAATGTTGCAGTTTGTGAAAAATCACAGTTCCAAGGATTCCGGCCAGCTTTTTGATAGAGGAGATTCATGGCATATGCTGCATGTGAGGCTACGGTGTTTGGGTCGTAACAGGCACCACCTGGTTGGATTGGACCACAATCAATCCCCTGCTGGCTGCACGCATAGTCAAGATTAGCCTGCAACTGAGCATCAGAAACACCAGTCTTGGGCACACACCACCCTGTTGCCTTTGATTTGGGGGCCGGAGTCACAGGAGTAGTTGGTGTTGCTGGAGTCTCGAAACCAAAAAAGGAAAAAAAAAAAAATAAAAAATTAATATCCCACAAAAAGGGCAATATGAAAAAAATCTATGTCATTCAGAAAAAACAATGAAGAAAAAATTGGAAACACAAATAAATTATATCGGTCCCTCCCATTAAGCGAGGTACAATAGAATAGAGATTTGGATTTTGGGTCAATGGACGCTCATAGCACTTCCTCCAGAAGCAGCAGTACAAGAGAGTTGAAGATCAAATAAGCAGTACATCATTTAAACCATCCCTGCCTTATTATTTAATGATGATCAATACGCAGCAGTCAGTTGCTAGATGTGATAATTTTAGGTTAGGCTTTCATTTCTCATCTCTCATTTCTTCATTTCTTCATTTCCCCTATTTTGTTTGGACCCCAGTTTTCCCAACTTTGTTTTGCTCGGATCCATGTAGCCGACTCCATTAAGTTCGGATAAGGGTGAGTTTGTTGTTGTAGTTGCTAGCACAAGAGAGTTCACTAACCAACTGAATCATCTTTATTTTACTTGGCTATGGTAAGCTATCATAAAAATAATTGTGGGTGGAAATGGACCCTTCCCCCTCTAGGATCTATCACATCTCTTAAATCATCTTAGCCAATTATTCAGATCAGTTGACAATCAGATTATTGTGGTCAACTAAGCAGCAGATCCTTCTCTAGAGATTCATAGGCTATAAGTACACTTCGTTGCAAGATGTGATAATTTTAGCTTCGGGCTATGCAAGAGGTAACTAATCAACTGAAACATACATAGACTAGGCCATAGCAAACCCACATAAAATAATTGTGTGAGGACAGATGGTAAAGATGGTCCACAAATTATATACAATGTTTCCGAATAATCCTAACACACCAAATAACAAGAAAAGATGATGTTCCTTTCTTTTGAGTACTGTGTTTTACAAGTATAAGAAAAAAAGACTTAATTTCATTTATTTATTATTTTGTAGGAGAGGAAGTAGATAACAGCCAAGAGGCTCGAACTCGAGACCTCCTAGTGAACGTGGGTTTTTTGCGCACCAACTACGCTAGGCAGTTGTTGCTTGCCCAAAGTTCAATAAGCCCTTGTAGAACAAACTTGGTTTTGCTGGTGTATGACCAAATGACTAATACCTATTTACTACACCGATATTCTACAATAACCTCAGTAATTAAAGCGTCAGCTCTACATGAATATTGAGTATGTACAAATGATCTTCATGAGATACTGGCAAACATTACATGGAAGTGCAATGCAACTTTTCTGACTACCTGACAACAATTTCTCAAAACAAAACCAACTTCTACGGAAAAGCTGAATCGCTTGGCAAAAGAAAATTTTCTTTTGGGATTGATTGGGGGGGGGGGGTGTTGTCATTATCAAGGCCCAATAGGAAAAAGTTTATGTGCTATACAGTACACAGCACAGTCAAGAACCTCTTGACCTAGTTCTCCATGTGGAAGGGTTATGTGGCAAATCCAATCATTGGATACCTAGGGAATGTATGGTTGGCTAATGTGCAAAATTTTGGACTCAACTTCAATCATAAACCCTCCCATGTATTGATATATTCCCCTTGGATTTTTGGCTATCCATTCTTTTTAATTTTTCCATTGTTTTTTCAAATTTTATTTTACCACATGGAAAACTTGGTTGGGCTGGAGCTTGATATGAGCTAGGGGGACAGTGAAGTCTATCTGTTCCCAAAATTTTAGTCCCATTAGACATTTCATGCAGCAGAACTAGGCATGCCATCAAGGAAACCTCTGTTTACTTGGTAGCCAGAGAAATTACTCCCTTGAGAAGTTCTTCTAATCCTTCCAAGAACAATATCAAGAAAAACTTAACATCTACTGCTTCTGATAACTAATAAATACTGTGCAACCCCAGCTTATTTGGTTACCAATGCTCTCTGTCTCCCACCACCAAAAAAAAACATAAAGGAAAAAAACCTAGCCCTTAACATGATAATCAAGAATATATGATAGAAGACAGCATAGTTAGTCCTTTGTCTGGCTGAGGATAATGGGAAGATTCTCACCTGGCTACTCTTGGACAGACCAATATCATAAGTCATGGTCAGATCAGGCTTGAAAAGCCCAAAGGACCGCTCTGAAGCCGCCCCAGGTTTCAAGTCCTCGTCATACAGAGCAAAGATATAAGTATCAACTGACTTATTTGGCATCAGAGGTGTCCCAGCCATTGATCTGAGGTGAGCAATCAGATTCCCGTTATAAGCCTCAGCATTCTCCACGCTAGGACCCACTTCATTGCTGTCCCCTTTGTATGGCCACCCTGTCTCAGCCACCACGATCTCCACGCCCTTGAAGCCAATGGAGTTCAAAGCAGATCGGATGGCATCAAGCTGCAAAACGTATTGGTTGTTAATACTCAATAGACATGGCTGGAACAAGTATGATCAGTACAGCTTATTAAGATTTTAAGATAAAAGAATGTAGTGGGATAACCTTCTTACCTGCGCATCAAACATATTCATATAATTAATGTTGGTCCGCGAGTCGAATCGCCCTGAGTTGGGCTGGAAAAGACAGAAGGCCAGAGTTTCAGGCCTGGGATCGCCCTGATACGCAAAGAAAGGGTAGGGATTAATGGCGAAAGGGGAACCCGTGGAACTGAGAAACCCAAGCATCCCTTTCATGGTGGGGATGTACTGAGGATGGAACATTCCAGAAGACGGTGGCTCCGATTGCCTGAGAACGGCCATGGAATGGACGGTAGAGACTTTGATCTTGCCGCCCAGAGATGCAGAGTTGAGGGCATTTTGGAGATTCTGCATCGCCGGTAGGAGCTGCGACATAAGGTTCCCGTCGCTGGAGGTGATAACCTCGTTACCGACGGTGATCAGGATGATGTTACTGGCAGGATGGAAGGGGAGGACATTAGAATTGATCCACTGCTGCGCCGCGTTGGGATCAGAGGCCAAAGATGGGATGTCACCGTTCGATGTGCCGACCATGATCCCGATGCCGGTGTTTGCTAAGGCTTTTATGATCGCCGGATCGGCACCGTACATTCTGACCTTGCCGATCGAGGTCGACTGTAGCAGCTTCGCCGTCTCCGACGGCGGAGGCAGATTGTCGGCGACTTGACCATAATTTACGCCGATAAATGACTCCGAGTCTGCAGAAATTGGAAGTCAGTACAAACGCGATTCAAATTACTCAACAGTTCTGTTTTCTTGAAGTTTTTATTTAGGGTTCTTAATTTTCTTGATGAGCTTCTACAAGGTTTGTCTTTGGACTCAAGTCACCCATCTTCGAGTTGCAATTTCTTGCTAGTCCAATCCAAGTCGCAGTTTGAATGATTAAATCTAACAAAGAAGTAAAACGTAGTCTTCTCTTCCCCAAAAGAAATAAATAAATTAAGTAATCCTAAAGAAGTGAGCTTGGAAACACCATTAATGTTGTCGAAAGAAGAATCCATTGAAAACGAAATAAAAACAAATCGAAATAAGAAAATTCATGAAAATTTGAATGTTCTTGATTTTTATTCTCACGAATATAATAACAGAAGTGGTAAAAATAGCATTGGAGAGGCTATAACTGAAAAGCAGAGTAAAGATTAACAGAAACTCCAAATCTAGTAAGAGAACTCATCAAAACATCAAAATCTAATTTCATTACGTTTCATAAATCTGTCAAAAATGGAGGTTTGATCAGGAAGGGTGAATCCAGAACGAAAACCTCGGAACCAGTAGCGATCTGTTCAATATTCAGTTACACTATGAAGTATGAACTTACATGCGAAGTGAATAAGCTGCAAGAAAGCGGCGACGATGACGAAGAAGGTTGAGGTCCAACGAAGAATCACCATGGCGGAAGAACAGATGGCTCTGCTGAACTTGAGATTCAGAGAATTCAAGAAGTAGCAAAGACAGAAGAGAGAGCAAAGCAGATAAAGATGGAGAAGAAACGAATAGAAGGGTAAAACTGTAAAAAGAGAGTGGAGAATTGGAATATCTCTGACACGTAGTGGGGCCTAACCGTCTTGACGCTTTCAGAGTTACAGTGTCTTGATGCTTTTAAAAACGAGGAAAAAACAAACGATTAAAATTTCCGCGAAAGCATTGAAGATTCAAAAAGTTAACGGTCACTTCATTGGTATGGAGTTGGAAAAAGCAAAATAACGGGTGGATTGGTGGAAATTACGTTACGCCATGTGCCAAATTTCAAAATCTAATTCATTTAAGGAAAAAAGGGTTTTGTCTACGAGTCTAAAAGGTTCTGTCCAAACATAGAGGCAGGCGAAATGACTGTCCCCCCACGAAAGGTAGAAATACCCACCTTACTAATAAAGGAGCCACGCTCCCAAACAAAGAATTCCTCCGCTTCAATCAATTACTCCATGTTTTTTGGCATGTATCATGTGCATATCCATGCATATGTATCACTGCTATGTACTCTCTTTTTAAGTCCGTAGTGCCATCTTTTGTACTTGTTTTCTTCCATGCTAAGAAAGAGCATCCCTTTCGGCTGCTCTCCCTCCTAAAACAAAAAGTTCAGGGGAAAGGAAAAGCTCCCTCATGAGCTTAAATGTGATTCATTCCAAACTAAAACTTAATCTAGTGGAGAGGCTTCTCAGTACAGCAACTATATATGCTTGGAGATAAAACTTTAAGCAAGGCGAGTATACTTCGTGTGCAAGTAAAACTTTCAAGTGGACGTACGTGAAGAGGTCCATCAATCCCCTTTCTTCAACACTCTTGAGCGGGACCTATATATGTCTTTATCTCTGGATCCAGTCTATCCCAGAATAGATTCTTGTCCTAAAGTATGGATTAAGTATTATTACCTTTTTCTCAATACAGCATATTTCCTTCCGAAAGGAACAATTAAAACAGCTGAACAGGAATTTAGGACAGGCTCTTTAATTTGTTGTGACTATTCTATTTTTATAAGCTCATATTATGATCGAATAATATTTGTGCTTCCTTCTTTTTTCCAAGGTATATGGTTCATCAATAGTTAAAAACATTCAATGGGCTTCTTCTAGGAACACATTACTATCCTCATAGACTTTGTAATGAGCATCATTATTTATACTTAGATGGGATTTTGGAAACAGTGAAAGGGCATTTTTGGACATTTGACATAGGAGACAGATAATTATGACATTATATTCATGGATAAATAATTCACCTTGGACGTGGGATAACTTTCACCAATAGAAAATGTCGCGGAAGAATGAACTCGGGTGCATATAGGCATTACGATTTATAAGTAGTAAGTAGCTAATACGGGAATTTAAGTATTTAACCCCACCCCCCCAAAAAAAAGGTAGCTAATAAAGGAAATTAACCAAAAAGGTTAAGCCCAAATTAACCATCAAGGGCCATGATTCAAATATTCCATGGTGGGATCAACGGTTCTGCTGCCTTCACGAGTTTCTTGATACTCACAGCTAGGATCTCGATGGTGCAATTGATCGTCTCAACACCCATATAATACCTTCTACACATGCCTATGGTGGTTCCCCCCATAGCTGCTTCGCGAAAGCTTGTCACCATGTGCCTAGAAATAGGGAGTGCAAAATGATCATAGGCAAATGATATTTTACACAAAAATCTTACTCTATAAATTTTGGAAACTCATTCTTTGTTCGGAAAGTACCCATGTGCCTAGAAATAGGGAGTACACACTCAATGGCTGGGGTGCTAGTGTAGGAGCCACATTCTTAGACAAAGTTCATTCTCCCATAATTTGCTTTATGGGGAAGAGAACCCTAGAGATTGCCCAAACAATGGGCTGAAAAATACCCACCAGGTATGGAGGCAACTGGGTCTTTTTGCATCTACCTATGTTTTGGGCATGGGCAACGTTAGATGAACAGGATTGTTTTCTCTTCTTCTTCTTCTTTTTTTTTTTTTTTCATTATCTTTCTATCATTTTACATAAATAATAGTGAAAAATCCTATTAAATAAATCATTTTCTGCCTTTTTACATGGAATCAATTGGAGCCTACAGAAAAAACGTATCCTCAGCATAAGACGGTTTCTGATCCTTCCTGACAAGAAAATGTTAGTTCTGGAATAACGGGCAATCCAGGATCCAAGCAAGATTGTCCTTGCATTTAACCGGGTGGAGAACTTCAACCTGCACATGAAAGGGATTGAACAGTGTATATCTCACACGCATACTGGAACGCTAAATCATAAACTCTAGCCGCGTTAACACTAGGCCATAGAATTGCTGTGCTCACAGGGTTTAAACCTGGAATCAGGGTCCAGATCTGCCCTGATCGATCGGTCAAGTTGATGAAGAATCAGTCAGAATTGGCTTAAATATGCCTAACCCTAAAATCAATCCCCTATCTGAATTGGCCCATCAGACCGATCCAAACTTGATTGTTAAAATCCCGTGCACTACAGAAAGTTCTAAACATGGAACTTTGGAAAATTCAACCCCCATCCATTTTAAAAGGTTAGGAACCCAAGACCTTATCAACCACATCAAATATCTTATGTAATTGATACTGGATCAACTGCCATACGAAGCTGGGTCAAGTAGCCCTTTTTAAGCAGCTGAATTTTGCTCCAAGGTCTCTACATAACAGCAGATAACCCCTTTCGTATAAAGGTTCAGACTGAAAATCAACTGCTTTAGTACCAGTGATACAAGGGAAAACTCAACCCTGTAACCCAACTTATTACGTGAAAGAATCCAATACCATATAAACCCACATCAAATCCATTTCATAACAGATGAAACCTCACATGACTGATATCTGATCAGAATAGTTTCATTCTCCGAAACAGCAGATCCTTAAACGTGGAGCTCAGCCAAGTATATAGGTTCTATTTATACAACCAACGGCTAGTTCACTATTATCAGTCACTCGGTCAAAAATTCAGAACCTTCGAATTTAAAAAATGAAATTTACCATGATCCAAGACGACCGTACGCAAACGGACCTTTTCCAAGAGCCCAAAAGGCATCAATAAAAGCAGCCATAGCCCATGGCGGCCTTATGAACAGTTTGAACCACAAAAACAGTAGCTTTCCGTACAATGTCTGTATTCTAAAACGACCGACATCTACATGGCTTTTAACGATAGCCACAGACAATCAGCCCATCTGTGATGGCCCCACAATGGTTATGTCAATCCAATGTTCCTACTGTTGTCGGTGGTGAACCGATTCAAAAAGTAAAAGAAGGATCAACTCCAATATATTTATGGCACCAGTGGTTACTGAATTGGTGATTTGGGTCTCGAGATGAGGATTTTTAAGTATTGGTATCAGATTGGCCGGATGGTGTAAGCCAATATCATACCTGATCGATCCCTATCCAGGCAATAGGGACCAATCCGTATCAATATCGGTGGACACCAATACCAATTCCCAAGATTTAAATGACTTAATCTGTGTCACATATCTGATCCAAAACATCCAAACGTTTATCAATGCCTCTCAGATAATGACACAAAACTGAACACTGCCAAGGACATGACGGATACAAAAGACAATTGTTACAACAGTAGGTATGTGAAAAGAATAATGAGAACATTAACACCCAACAGATTACTGATTACAGATACAAACCATACATAAATACTGACCTTAAGTGAATCACAGACGCCAAAGCTGAAAGCAACTTCTTCTCTACCTTTCATGCAAATAAAATACTGAAAAAGGAAGGAACTCAGTAATGCTTCTAAATTACCCACCCGAGTGAGAGACTGGAGTTGTTACAAATTGTCCTTCCTTGAACACATGATAATATTGTTGTGGCAATGCGTGCTCCACCTGCAATGAAATTGCACACATACCTTAATCACATAAATAACAAAGTTGAGTCCATGCCAACTGTTTAAGGTTATTATTTTCAGCAGCAGCAGTTTTTTTAAACCCAGCTTATTCAGCTAATATGCCAAAGCCATGCTAAATTTAGGGTCAGCTCAATCATATGACAATGGCTAGTGGACTCGGATATCATCAATAGCAGATGATACACCGAGTTTGTGGGTCTCATTCACAAAGCATGAGCTCATGGATCCCAACAGCCATATGTCCCACTTGAACTATATGCATCATGGGCACAGGCAAACACCGAGCTCTAGCGTATGATTCACAACCAATGAAACAGCAGGAACAATGAAAATGGAGGCATTAGTAAGAGAACAGCGACCCACGAGAAAAGATAATATATGCCAAAATATCCTATCAAGCTCAAAAAAAGATCTAAAAAAAAATCTAACCTGATGATACCAATGTTGTTTGCAGAAACTGTTGACCAGTCAAAAGACCCGGTTCAAACAATCTAATCATGTATACTAATTTTGGTGGTATTAGAATGGGTGTTTTCTGAGTATTCATCTTTTAGTTTTCACTTGTGTCAAAGTATGAACTGTTTGACCATTTAAACTCCTAGGGCCAAACAATCCGCTCCCATTCCATTTTAAATCCTACATGACACCAGTTTGGACACAATGTTTGCTAGAAACTTGACCAACATTAGCATATACATGAACACGATTGTTCTATCTGAAACCCAAGGATTGAGGCTGTCCAATGAAGGAAGAATATTTCAATAGGCCCCTAAATCTTCAAGCCAACAAATAAAAATGCATGACCCGTCTCCATAGCACACAGCATTTTAGGGCCCTCAAACAAACACATTCAAAAGCAGTGACTGGAGACCTCTAACCCTTGGGTGGCCTAGGGTTCCCAAAGCAGCAACCATCAAAATTAAGATTTATCACACTGATCCGGAAAAAAATAATCCTATCAACACTTATGTTCCTAATCGAGTCAACTGTAAATATGGGATGCCCTAACAGTGATGAAGATGATAATATGTTGAATCAGGAGCAAGGCCCTTCAATTCAATGGATCTTCTCTCCTAAAATTAACTGTCAGGCATGCAAATACACCTAGCCGGGCTAGCTAGCTCACCCTCAATGAAAGAAGAACCACACAAGCTTAAATATGTCTCAAAGGGATAGATTACCATGAGAATTTTAGACCCGATATGAGTTGACTACTGTGAGGGAAATATAGTGGCATTGACATTAGCTAATGATTGAGATTTGTGCAGATGGAATACTATGGAGAAATGGACAGGGAAAAGACTCGATAACCTTGACAGACACTTCCATTATGTTCAAGAGGTCACATTTTATTGATAATGACACTCGCATAATAACAGGAGGCAAGTGGAAAGATAAAAATATAAGGATTCTGAAACAAAGCATGATTTGGCCTGCACTTAACAGGGAATTCATCAACATATAGAAAGTTTCTTTTGTTTCTAGTTGCATTCTGTTGGAGTATTAATGCCTTGCTCTCACACTTTCCCTCCCCTCCTCTCTCACTTTTAAAACGAATGCTTGCAAGTGTGAAAATACACAAGAGACCCAAAAGAGAAGGAAAGAAACTAATAACCTAATAATCAACAGAACAGCAAGTCCAAAAGAAAATATAGTGCATACCCAATCATCATCAGAACCAGCACCAGGCACTAATACATTGATTTCACTTGACTTGGCTGTTGTTATAGATGTCTCCAAAGAATCTTTGCTTAGATATAATTGACAGCCTGTGGTGTTATCCACCGAAATTGATGGTGCCGAACCCTGGAAGGGGAAAAAGGAAGGGAGCAGACAATAACAAGAAGGAAATTCAGAACCTATTATAGAGTTACAAAAATATCAACCAAACTATAAATCTCTGATTCATAAATCTTCTTGGTGCATGCAGTAGCATTGTAGTAAAGCCACTTGTAGTAATAGCTAATGAAGAATATTTCAATTCCAAATATCACATAAGACAGACCACTAAAGTAATAAAAGAAAAGACTACCTGACATTGCACCTCAACACCGTTGCAATTCACAACCTCACAAGCTGCTACAACATCCTGTTTAACAATATCAATTCCACGAAAGTGAGTCCATCTCCCCTCACTATGCAAAAATTCAACACAACAAGAGGGCAGCTATATTCGTTACATGCTTACATACTGACCTTGAACACAATTCCCGTCTTGGTGCATTTGTCAACAGTTATATTGTTCACTTTTCCTGCACATTATATGAATGTCAGAGAGTTTCTTTTTCGTTATTCATGAATAGACTGTAGGGAACTTTAAATTATATTCCAGCCTCACATGCCTAAATCAACAATTACCTTGGACTTGCAAAACAGAATCTTTGCACCCAAAAATATATACGGACTGTTTTGCATCACAATCGTCAATAACCAAGTTCTTCCTTCCAATTTGATTCTCAACTACCCATCTGCCAAACAATACAGCCAATGATAAGAGTACTTATGGCATACAAACATCCAGTTCCCATTTAAGGCAGAAAGCTTGTATAAAGGGAACCTGCTAAAACTAGTGCAAAATTTTAAATTAGATAAAACAATCAAAACATACTTGCGACCCATTTGAAGCTCCAACTTCGGGGGTCCTGCTTTAGAGAAGGAAGGAGAACCAGTGCGAACTTCTTTACCACCGCTGCTAATAACACCGGTTCTATCTGCACGGTTCTTTGTCTTCATATCATCTGTTACCTTTTTCAAACCTACGAAGCAAGGATAAAATCACCACGTTGACCATCTAAGAAAATAGCTACCATTCATCAATTTTTTTAATTGGTTTACCTGATGTCACAGGTTTCCCTGAGTTGATTTCTTGAAATACAGCAGACATCCCTTGCTTTGGACGTGATGATGATGCATTCGAAGATTCTGAACTGAAAAGGGAAGCTGGTGGAGGAGGTGGAGGGGCAGGGGCACTTGGTGAAGCTTTTGTTGAAACAGGAGCAGAAACGGCTGTTTTTGCAGTAGGATTCCATACTGGACCCAAAGGGTAGAAACTCTTAACATAATCCCTCAAACCAGGTAGATATAGCTCCTTCAGAGCTTTTGCCCACTTGACGTGATTTGGGTCTTTCGTTTTGTACCCAACAAGAACCTGATTTAGAATGTCAAACGTAAGTCAGTACCAAATGAGTAAAGTAGAAATATCCTTCTGATTATTGAGAACTGGATGTAGGTGGGACTCAGATGGAGTGATGGATCCAAAAACCAATTACTTAATTATTTAAAGGATTATTAAGTATAAATTTCATAAGTTAAGGAAGTCAGGAAACAAGTTAAAAGCATAAGCATACATTAAGACAGGAGAAACCACAGGGATGAGTATGTTTTTCGAATTTCATTATTCTGGTTGCTCATAATTTATTATTTTCCACTCCATTCTTCCTCGCAGATGAAAAAGTTCACTTTATGTGGCAGTAATCATCCTAACACAAACATTAAAAACTTCATGATACCTTGTTGTTATAGAATTCAGCCATCTGCCAACTTTCTTCCACATGCGCAATGGGAAGGCTCATACCTTCAAAGCAAACAATAAAGAAACAAATGTGAAATGAAAGTCTATACATTCACAGCAGAAAAATAATCTGACATTTTCTCACCACAATCTTTGCCTGTGTAGGCAATCCAAGCTAAAGCTGTCAGGCTGTCAGCAACAGTCTTTAAGTGGTTAAAAAAATCAGATCGCCTTCCCTCAGTCAATGTATTAGCTTTAGTTATCACTTCATTCAGTGGCTTGAGAAATTCTGCAAGACCTGCAAGGTCGGGCTTCTGGAAATGCAAATAAAATCAAATTAGAAATAATAAAAATAAATAAATTATCCAGTTTTTGTATGATAAGCAAGCGCACACAAAAATCATCCATGGAGCTTTCTCTTTCGTTTGTGAAATTGTAGGTAGGAGGAGAAAGTGCATATGGTATCATACAATTATCAAGTGGTGCGCTATTGTAAAAGGTTCCTCTTTTTTATCACAGTTATCATAGCCATAAATTGTATTTATACACAAAGAGACGAGCAAATTTTCTGTAAATTGATTAAAATTAAAAACAGGAAAAACAGGGTGTGTCAAGTTGTCAACCCCACATAATTTGGTCAAGGCTCTGTTGAGTTTCATTTAGTTGGTTGAACCAGACTAACCAAGCGCAGCTGCTTCCCAATTCAATGTCCATTTATGCGTCGATAACCATATTTTCTGATACTTAATCCAAAAGTTCATAGGCTACAAAATCTCCTAATGTCCCAAAACAAGAGTTGGAGAGGGGGTGTAGCAACCTGGTTCAAGTACTGCTTTTCAGTGTCGCAGGAAGGGTGCATTGGAGCCATTGTAGCACAAAATGGTAGGCATTCAGACTCAAACCTGCCTTTTTGCACTGGCATTTTTACACAGCCACTTTACGTATGAAATATGAAGGGCAGTGAAGACATAGTCAACTAACAACAGTTTGAAATCATCAGGCGAAGAAGATTAGAGAAGAAATGATCGTTAATGTAGATGTAGAATTCAATGCTTCCAGACAACATAAAGGTGAATTATAGATGAGTCATAACTCTGCAGAATCAGTTAATAGGATGAAGGAACAGAAATATAACACTGATCCATGATTTCTAGAACAAGTTGTCCAAATATAAACGTTATGGTTTCATCCTAACTATATATTATTAATAAGGAACAATGTTATGAACAAACATGGAATAACTGCAATTCTTACTTCTTAGTCAAATTACTGTAGAAACAAGATACTTACAGTTAGAGAAATAACTGAATATTTTCTACTGAGCACAGACGCTATCGTGCATCCAAAACTATTTTATGTAATAACTAATAAGTGATGAACCTCACCGCTAATTATATCTTTCGTACAACATAAGAATGATTCTATCTACAAAATAAGAAATCAGGAAATCCAGAATCTTCCTCCATTTCTATTTAGAAGATAATAAATCAATGGTAGATCAGACAATGAAAACTGGAAATCTAGAATCTTTCGCCTCCAGAGTATATTAGCATTATTCGCTTCAAAAACGAGGTCATGATTCCCAAATTTAAAAAAAAAAAAAAAAATTTTTTTTTTTTAACACTATGCAGTATATATATGATAGCAAAAATGAAGATTCAACACCAAAATCAACCGATCGCCTCCAGAGTATATTAGCATTATTCGCTTCAAATTTGAAACGAGGTCATGATTCCCCTTTTTTTTTTTTTTTTTTAACACTATGCAGTATATATATGATAGCAAAAATGAAGATTCAACACCAAAATCAACCGAACCAGATTCAACTTCTCACAAACAAATGAAGATCCCATTCCAAAATCAACAGATCCAGATTCAGTTTCTCACAAACAAATGAAGATTCCACTCCCAAATCAACTGATCCAAATTCAGTTCCTCACAAACAAAATGAAGATTTAACATCAAAATCAACTGATCCAGATTCAGCTCTCAAAATTTCGTTTGATCGAAACATCTTATCCGATAGACTGAATACTCACAAAGAAAACACTAAGAACAACTAAATATCAAACAAAAAATGTCGCTACTTTCCAAAAAGAAGTTGACAGAGGGGGGGGGGGG
>NC_056559.1:11555586-11561082 GCF_013358625.1 Macadamia integrifolia | reverse complement strand
AATAAGATCCATACGTCACCGGAATAGGCCTAATTCTAATCCAAATTCAATCAAACGAAACTAACCTGAGATTGTTTGACCTTCATGAGAAGCTGCTTCTGAACAGAGAATGCCTCCTCGAGAACCTTAGTCACATCCAGAACTTGTCCCCCAATCTTCTCCGCAGCAGCAGAAACCCTAGAGAGGTACTGTGCTGTCATATCATCGTAAGCGATAATTTCCGGATCTACCGGAGCATCTGCGGCAACATCAGAGGAACTCGCCTGACGAAATCCAGTAGTAGAAATCGCTTCTAGGCGAGCAACCGCCGATTCCAGTCTCTGAATCAACTTCTCCTCCATCTACAGTGACCGACCCAATTACTCCAAACTTTACCGTCAGAGGATACGTAGACAATTTCTTCTTCTTATATACTCAATCTGGAATCTAAAAATATCTTCTTCCCTTAGAAGGAAGGAAAAGGTTTGAAAGCGTTCTCTCTCTTCTGAAACCTATTTTATAAACAACCTTCTATTCTACTTTTTCCGAACGAGGGAGAAGATGCGCGCGAGGGTGACAGCTAAGCTATCTGGTATGACACGTTGGCAGTCCCATACCAACAATTGTCTTGTTTCGATTATTGGAGCCCTTTCGGCTATACCAGCTTAACTTGTAAAGCCGTCTTTTGCACCGTCGGATGGATAGATGGATGTCCATCCTGTCGTATGATACACATCAAAAGCCAAAAGGTAAGAGTCCTTTTATACTTTCTTAATATTCTTTAATTATCCATTAACTCATGTGAAAATGACGTAATTACCAAAAGAGAAACCTTCCTAGGAGACAAAAATTTATTGTAAATAAATGATTTAAATAAAGTAGGGAAAATGATAATTCTCCCTCTCAGTCTCCCCTCCCAACCATGTGACTCCCCTTGGGGTCCGTTTGTTTAGAGGGGTTTTGTTGGGGTGGGATTCAAGGGGATAGTGTATAAATTATATCACCCCATTAATATTTAAGTTGTTTGTTTAACAGGGGTGGAATTTTGGGGAAAACATAAAAACAATTATTGTCGATCCACATGGACATCAATTTCTCCCACTCAACCCTAATTGGTGGGATTTTGATGGGGACTTTGGCAAACCTCAATCATCCCACCGACGAAGCCATTGTAACACCACCCCAACGCTACAACCGTCATCAATTTCTCCTCCTTCGCTTCTTCTTCGGTCTCCTAATTTAGGAAACCCTCAACTCGAACATCTGTAACTGAATGAAGAAAGGGAGGTAATTGTCTTTAAACTCGGAAATTAGTAGGTCCTGAACTCCGATCATCTACAATAGAAGGAACAATGGATGAAATCGGCTCTAAACCAGAACTCCGATCATCCCACTCTTTTGTTCTCCCCCTCTTTCTCTTTCCTTCTCTCCATCTCTCCTCTCCAACTAAACGCTATTAGGGTGAGAACTTTCTCACTTTACCTCATCTTTATTTGTTTTGTCTTTCACCTCACTAACATGTGGATCCTATACTGATAATATTCCCACCCCCAACTTTCCTCTAAATAAACGAACCCTTAGTGTATATAATTATAGGACTTCTCATTTAAATGTCTATTGACTTGTTCATGAAAGATGCTAATATATGCAAATGATATACAGACTCTTGGATCCGAATCCTTTCCAATTATAACCTGACCCTTCAAACATCCTTCAACTAAACTTGGAAACGCATCCCAACACTTGGGAATGTCTACCAAACATCTGGATATGTGTCCAAACTTTCTAAGCCATTGCATGAGTGGTTGAAGACTTGTTGGGGCCCAAGAAGATCTTTGTCCTTGTCTAATTAAGAGCTGACAATCGATAAAAGATATCAATTTGACAAAGCTTTGTGGGCTTACTTATCAGCTTCACAAATTAATTAATGGATTTCTCTCTCTCACGGTGATCAAATTTGTGTCTTTTTATTATGATTCATAATCAATAATCAATAATCAATAATCAATAAAATATTTATTAAAAAAAATTAGCTTCTTTGTATGAATGCGGTGGATTGTCCATGAATTTTTCATTTTTACTCAATTATGCAACTTTGCTTATTTTGAGGATTGATGAATCAGACAATATTTTAGTTTCAAAATCTGATTTTGTATCAAACCTTTTTTTTGTCATATTGGTTCAATTTCAAAAGTCTTAATGTGAATGTGAATGTTCACACAAATGTCACAATCTCAAGTATGCTTACCTAAACTATTGGTGTTCAGAAACCTATAAAAAGAAAAAAAGGCAAGAGATCACTATATGGTTGCATGAATGCATGGACCACTGAGAGAGTGCATAAGGGCATTAACATGGATGGAATTTTTTATTTCACAAGGTCGGGGTGAAAATTTTGCACACTCTTGTGACTGTGCGCAAGAGACATGCAAAAAAAATAAAATAAAATAAAAAAAAATCTAAAAAAAAATTGAGCATAAATAAGTGATTCTAAAAGATGTATTAATGTAATTTGATAATTAAAAATAATTAAATATACTTTAAAAAATTATAGAGGGATAATTCATTTAGAAACTTATTTATTTTTTATTTAAATCTAGACCATTTCTCTATTTGTGCATATCATCCTTACATAGAGGCATGAGAATCTTCTCTGTACTATACTAATTCTATCTCATGTCTCTAAATAAAAATTTACAAATTTTATTATTATGCATAGAGTGCAATTGAATTTAAATTAAAAAAATTCAACCTTAAAACTTTTGGCTTGAATGAGCTTAGGTCAAAGTATATGAGAAAAGCTTGACCAAAAACAAGTATATGTGAAAAGAACTATCAATCAATTGAATGATGTGTTTATGGGAACAAGCTAATAGTGCTAGGTTAGGAATTTCACATTCTCTTTGTGACCATGATGTAATGACGAACCACTTTCCTTTATGGTTAAGTTTTTTTCTCATAAAAAAACATATCAATTTATATATAATCATTCAAGTCATTTTATATACTTTAATCCCAACATGATGGATATCAAGATGAATATCGGTGGGGAATAAGATCAATGATCGTATAAATTTAATATGATTCTCTGTGTTGGTAACCTCTCTCACCTTCCTCCACCACCCAAAAGAGAGATGGGAGCGAAGTGTCTCAAATCCAAATGATAAAATATTACATGCTACTACCATCTATTGGAGCAACATTATATAAAAAAAGACAAAAATTAAAGAGTGCTCTTCACATTTAACTACAAAGTAAATAATATTAATTTATTAATAATATAAATTAATCTTTTATCCTTTGGGCGGCGGATCGATTGAAATAAAAATCGAGGATAGGTTAAGTGATTGAAGATGATAGTTTCTATTGTCCATCAAATAGGAAATAAGCAATATTCAAAATGTTGTGGTCCAAAGATGAAGGATTTAGCTAAGGACCAGAATTAGTTAAAACGCGTTTTAAATCATCGTACCAAATCTTATCATTTTAACAAGAATTTCTAAATCGAGACCAAACATATGGCAAAAAAACTCGTCTGGCTAGGAAATTCATTTAAAACACGTTTTATTTGTGTTTTCTATACACAACTAGATGTGAAATCTTTTTGACTATGTATAATAATTTGATTTTTAAAATATGAAGCCAAAGGCTACTAAGGGAACAAGAACGGTGCTAGTCACATTATCCTACACCTTCTCACAAGGGGTTGTGAAATGACCAAGTAGCTCCCTATTGGATACCTCTATCGATTGTCCCATTGGCCTGGGTAGTGGCACATGTTGCACGTAACTAGAAAACAATCATCAACAATAATAATAAATGACACAATAAACCATGTGTCAATTTTAATATTCTAAGAAAAATAACTTTGTCTAGGAACGTGGCCTATGCTAGCTCTTCCATGTGTCTATCATAAAATGACATCTATAATCCTAGGTAGGAGAGGAGAGAGATAAACATAGGAAGCATTGATGTTGGCCACGCTGCCAAACAAAAACATTCTTTCCTTAATATTTTATGGTGAGAATGGTCTTTGTTGGGGGAGGACTTATACTCAACCACATGTGGAGGTGAATGATGGGCCTAACCCCATGAAATGAAAATGATGTCTATGATGATGCTTCTTTATACATTTCATATGCTCCCATTAACCCTCGCGTATGCGTAGAAGCCACACTCACCCATGGAAACACTCCCTTTATTTTTATACTGAAATCCAACATTTGAACTTGGCCAAAAAGAAATAAGGGCGCAATCCTTCTTAGAATGAAATGGACCCATCCTGCCATCCAACCCTGCGCCTTAATCCATCTCATAACAAAACAACTTGCAAGTTGATTTTTTGAAACGGCCCAGAAGTGGCCCAATAGCCCAATAGCCAAAGACAGGTGGAATATCTATTCGTATCTCAAGACCAATATGAGCCCATAAGCAGTTGGGCCTTTGGGGTCAGATAGATATAAGGGGCTTAAGGAGAAATAATTGCTACTATGGCTCCGTTTGCCTGCAAGGGGAACTTTATAACTAAATATGGAATGATTTGAAGTAATGATATAGTCACATGGGGTAATAATTACATATATTTCTTTTT
Organism: Macadamia integrifolia; assembly: GCF_013358625.1. Lineage (NCBI taxonomy): Eukaryota > Viridiplantae > Streptophyta > Magnoliopsida > Proteales > Proteaceae > Macadamia > Macadamia integrifolia. Next base: position 11,556,512 of record NC_056559.1, on the reverse strand, counting down.
TAAATATGAAAATTTCACTTCCCTTCCCTTTAATTTCCCTTGCAACCAAACATAGCCAATTGTATGTGTTACAATAAAAAAGGTATTTTTCTTTCTTTGTAATTTTAGAAACAATTTATTTAAAATATTTTCCATTGAAACAACCAAATCTGAATCCACTAGAAAAGAATGGAATCAAGAAACCAGAGAAGCAATTCGCTTTCTTTTCATTATTGATGGAGAAACCAAACACTGCCGTATGGGCCGAGCTATAAGATGAACTTAAAATAAGGGGGTTCAACTTGGGTTGAATTCATACTAATTTGAACCACATTGGTCGGGCTTGGTCTGTTTGGGTGGCCTCTGGCTCAGTTTGGTTCAACAATTTCCCAGCCCAGGCCTGACTTGCATCCCCATTTATAAAGTTATTCTGTAGTTGGTGAGACTTCAGACTGGAAATTTTTACCCCTCCCCTCCATGAGAACTCACTTGCTAGGTGGACCCTATAAAAATGGCCGGACCTATTGCAAAAGGCTCATACCATAGTGGGGGTCTGAGTAGGGTTAGAATGTACACAACCTTACATCGGGGAGGTTGTTCCTGACTCAAATCCATGACCACTAGGTTGTAATGGAATAATCTTATTTATTTTTGGTTAGTGATACGTATCCAGGCCTTTGGCCTGACTATTCCTGTAAGCCCATACTGACCCCACAATTGCATAGACCTGGTCATATCGGGGTTAAATAAGAACCATTATACTTTCAGCGAAACTAGTGAAGAGCACTGAACACCCCTGTGTGAGTGGTCCCAAAGAGATAAAAGGAGTCGAACTCATAACCACGCATCATGAGGCAAAGGTCCCTTGCCAACTTGGCTACCCTCTTGGGAGCAACCTTATCGTTGCACTGAGATCCGCCTTTTTAGATGGAGCGTATGTTGTGAGT
>NC_056559.1:11535114-11555533 GCF_013358625.1 Macadamia integrifolia | reverse complement strand
TTTTTTAATATTTGTAAACCATTGAAAAACCTTTCTAGTGCAAATTATTGGCCCTTTTGTAAGGGAAGCTGTTACAGGTTGTTTTGTTGCTGTTAAGGCTGTTTTAGCCTATTGGTCTTTGTTGCAAAAATTTCTGCTCATCTGTCTCTCCACCTGCTTTATGGATTCAGCTTTCCCTTCTTTAAACTTTTCCGAACAAAAAAAATAGCAAAGAAGAAAGAAAACAAATATAAGCATGTTGATGATGGGCATATAAGCATTTAAAGAAGACATTAATTTAACAGATTTGGTCCCCAATCCATGCCTTCAAAGAATTGAAAGGGTCTCTTCACTTTTCTGCTTGATCTTTAGAAAGCATGGAGGGGAGGCATCAGGCAGGCTGGCTCCTCTAAATGATTAATACTGTACCACTTCAGTCTCCTTTGACTTCCCCCACTCAAAGTTTATTACGGACTGTGAATGCATGGGTATGGACCATTAATGTTCCAAATTCACTTATAATTTCCAGCTATTCCCTTTCTTTGCAGACAAAAGTTCTCCAACTGTTTTATTCTCTCCAAGGCCCATCTGGTATTAGATTATCTAAAGGGACTCAGAAGAGTTGAGGGTACCAAATAATGCAGTTATCAATAAAGTAGGTAGGGTTAGCTGTTGGCTTGCACGTTTAAAGGGTTTTCTTGATAGTTTAGTAGGGTATAGTTCTTTTTTTCTGTTAATCTTTGATCCATAGTATGATCATTCAATATAAGGAAAAGATTCTCCGAGCGGACTCTGAAGGGTACACTAGCACCTTCTCTCTCTTCCTCATATAAAATAACCTTTCTACCCCGTGTGTATTGAACAATTTCTCTGTTGTTCATTGGTGCATGTTCCTCATGCCGCTTGTTTAGGCCTAGTTTTATCTTGTTGGGTTTTACGCAAAAACAATTATTCTACATCCGACGTGAATAGCCTAACGTGAAAGGGTATAAGGACTTGGATTGATTACATTTCCTTAATAGCTAGTTTTTAAGGATGAGTCCCAGCTTATCTTCCAGTCGTTAATTTGCAAGTTCCACAAAGAACCATCTTTCAAAATACTTTACTTTGGATGATTATTATACATTGGAGCCATTTCTATCTCCTCTTTCTATTCCATCAACTTGGTAATGCATGTCACCCAAAATACTATTTAAGTCAATATATTGTCACATCTTCAGTGATATTAAACCTTTGTAAACTCTTAATTAGGCCTAATGCATAGACCCCTTCCCTTTAATTGAAGTACAATTTGATACTTTTGACACTTGGAAGATGAACTGGATTCCCAATTAATCAATGTTCTCCCACTAAGTACAGATATTTTAATTATAAACTAATTAATATGACTTTTTAGCTCCCTTTGAGCCATGCCATCATGGGGAGAACTTTAGTTGTTAGGCTCAATGTTGATTTAGGACCATAATGGCTGATGCTACCTTCACCCCATAAAATCTTGCATGTGCCCCGACCTTTGTATCAATCTGATTCCTTTTCTATCCCTGTCCATGGCCAAAATCATATCAATTGCAGACTTAAACTATTTAATAAATGATAATCAGTACTGATCTGTAGCTCTCAAGGTAAAGGCTAGGTTCATTCCATTCTCTTAGGTTGTTACTTTTCCCATCCAGAAAACAAAAAGAAACAAGAGAACCAGAATAATTAGGAAATCAAAGAAATCAAAGAAAGCAGAGAATATCCATTCTTATAGCTTCCCTTCTCTCCTTTTAAGCCAGGCCTCATTAATTAACTTGTGTAGGCCTATCTGGACTTGATGGTGAGTTGGGTAATAACCCACTGTGGCACGCAAGTGGTTCCTGTGCCAACAGCCCAATACAACTTAGCTAATCATTCTTAGGGCATCCATGATTGATGGAAATATCCAATCATGGAGTACTAGCTTTCAATCACTATCTTCATTTAATCTCTTATATATTAGATCAATCATTCCCATCTCTAGTTTCCAGATCAGGCCAAGGTCAAATGTGGATTAGTCTCTTTGATTCGTTAATTAGTCTTATCAATAGTAAACTCCAAAACTGAAAGATTAACAATTTGAGGCCAGAGCCAATAGGATACATATGTGATTAACCTGGTGGAAAGTTAGGTTGTGAAAAGCCCACGATCTGTTTAAGAAGAGGGCTAGCTAGGGCAATCTGATTCTATGATTTTTGATTTATGAATTGAAAGAAACCATGATTGACTGGATTGATTGATTGATATTGACATTACTGTATGCCTCAATCATATTTGACTTGCACAAACCTACAATATGAGGTTAAGACAAATTGTCCATTCGTGGGACTCCAGGGAAGGTCTTTTCTTTTTCACACAATGAATGATTTTGGAGAGAAGAGGGTGTTAGAGGTAAGTCTAATCTCAATTTAATTCAAAAGTATTAATGGTTATTTTTCAACAACGGTGGTTTACTTATGGTCTAGTTGATCATATGTGTTGAGTCCACATTTTCTAAAGTGAGCGATGAAGTGCGATGAACATTAATCAATCGAGAGCATCTCAGCAATGTCCTTCAAGGGGCTTTCAGTCACCCGATGCTCACTACACCTGTGCAATGGTTGTAGATGATTTTTACACCATATGTGTTTGTCGATGACAGCAATTTTTGGAAATTGTTTATACTAGGGCAATTTTGCATGTATTTTTGGAGATTAGGGTTTCTCTATATTTTAATATATCAAAGCGATATATATAGGGTTAATCTTATAAGGATGTGTATGGGTTAGGGTTTTGTAATTTCTTTATCAAAGATATGTGGACATAACCTATCTTATAGGTAAACCACGTAAATCTTTGTGTTCATGATCTCCCTTTTTTTTTTTTTTTATATATTTTTTATCTGGCTGATCATTGTTGTGTTAAGTTGTTAATTCGTATCTGTGGGATCACTTAGGAGAGAGGAACTCCTCCCATAAAAAGTGATCATATACTAAAAGCACAAGCTCACCCTCAGTCACCCTCAACTTCAGCCTCAATAGACTCAGTCAAGATCCTTTTCTCCAGGGTACGTAGAGGAGTAGAGACGATGGCCAAAACTCCATTTTCTTCCTTCCTGTATTTCCTTTTTTCATCTTTGACCCCAATAAAATTGAAAGACACTATATCTGTAAGGGTTGTCAATTTATAGCCAGAATAGGTTCAATCCATTATCAAGTTTTGAACCGACACCTACCAACTTTTTCTTGGAAGCTTCTCAACATCTTCATCATCAATCGACGCAGCCATTCTTGACCATACTCTGTTTCATGGTAATGGTAAATCTTCCATGTCTGAATCTATTATCGCCTGCATTGACTGAGAAAGATAATAAGTAGAGAGAGAGAGAGAGAGAGAGAGAGAGAGAGAGATGTATGGAGTGCAATGGAGTGCAACATCCATGGTTCAAGTACTCCCACGTACTGTTTGTATACTATAATGGAGTGCTGCATTAATTGTCCATGTATATGGCTCAATTATTCCCACGTAGGAGCTTTCCTGTCTCTAATCACAATCACTCAAATGTTATCAAGAAAAGGTCATGAGTTTATATAATTTTTGACTAACCTAGCTCGACCCAGTCTGCTTGTCACCCACAACAGAGACATTTAGATCTAATCAAAATCCTTTAACCACTTGCATTTTTTCTTTCTAAATCGGGAAAAAATTTTACAGCTACCTGGGTTGCAGAACTTTCCTATTAGGAGCGCAGCGGAAAGTAATAGAATAATTCATTTTCTCTTTCAGTTTATAAATATCTTCAAAGGTTTTAGTATTTTTTTAAATACCTTTTGAGATTCTATTTATTTGATAGTGAGTACCAATAATTAAAAAAGTCCCCGCAACCTGGGTAGTAGTAAAATTTCATTTTTCAAATCATACTCAAATGCTAGTCTATTGGTCCAGAGAAACTAAATCACAAACATAAGAGAGGGCCATTATGGAACATGTCCTATTGCTTGTCTTTCAATTCTCAACCTACAATAATTCTAAAAATAAATCTACGAGAATAGTTGAGTTCCCTACGCACATATGGGTAGTGTTCAGCAAATTAATGTTTCACATCATGTTGAAGTTCCATGCTTTAATGGCTAGTTTTTAAAGATGAGTTTTATTTGAAACCCAATGAATGGTATCAAAGCAAGGTTCTTGTGACTGATGTGGCCCTGAGGATGAAAAAAATCCTTTGAAGAAAATTTCAATTCTCACATGTCCTCCCACATAGGGGAGATTATTAGGGTTCTACCCAAGTTCCAACACATCTAAAAGCAAATAGGGCAGGTGTAGAGTGTACATGTACATGTAATAGATCTAGGCTCCATTATAGATTTACAGCAGAGTCTGCAAAGTAATTATTATGACAAAGTTATTCATCATCCAAGAAGAAGAGGTTCTTCCCAACTGTGATATATAATACGCTTCTCTAGTCTAATCCAAGGGTCAGATGAGATTGTTGAAGATGTTTCTTTTCCCTTTGGATGAAAGGAAACTTGGCCCTAATTTATATATGGGAAGAGTTCGTGTGGTCCTTGTGCCTAGACCTAGGGGCACATGAAATTACCGCCTTCCCCCTGTTAAATCAGAAGGCCCATTCATGTTTGTGTCTCTGATTGTGTTCTCATTGGCTTCTACACAAGTGCAGGGGCTACGCAACTAGGTAGTTTTCTTTTTTCTCTTCATATATTTCTATCAAGAGGACGAATATGCACACTACATGTATGCAGTAATAAGCTAGCGGGTGGCACCAATAAGGGCATGAGAAGGAGCACCATAAAGGTGCAGGAGAAACATTTCAAAATGTAAAGAGAAAGATTGACATATATATAGGGTGCTAGCTTATGGTACACCATCGGTGCCCATAAATTGGATTTAATGTTGTTCTACCCAAAAAAAAAAAAAGGATTTAATGTTGCTTGATCAATATCTTTGTCATACTAACAAAAGTATAGTCATTATTTCATAAAAATAAAGAAAAAATAAGATACTAATAAAAAGATAATTGATTGAAGAGTAAATTAAAAAAATTTAATTCGACAGTGTAGCTAGGTATGTATCAATATCGATCTAGATTAGTGCGTATTGATCACTTTTGCCCGTGCGTTTTCCAAAAAATTACATTTTTTTTTACTATTATACCCATGAAACGATATGTGTAACTAATCCGAATTGACTAGGTATCGGTATACGATACGACCGATACAGTAAGATTGTACATTACTCATTGGGGTTGAATACGACCTTATATTATTAGTTCTGTATCACTCATCCCTTATGTAGCTACTGTTATGTCCTTCTCAATTCTATCCCTCACAAAACAATGTAAGCGAATAAAAAGCTTGTTGTCACAACTTGTGCCATGTGCATGTGGGTCAATGATGATTGGATCCACAGCTCATACGATCACCTAGTCGCATGCGTGAACATCCAACACATGTCTCTTTTGTTTTCAAATATATCTCTTTTCACCCATATAATGGCAAGAAGTGGGACAAAGGTTGGATACTCACCCGTATGACCAGAAGATTGTATGAACAACGGATCCATTCTTGATCAATATTACGAGAGTGTAGGGGATCGTATTATAGACAGTGTGAGGCATGGTTTTAAAGAATCGGATCAAAATTGATAGGATCGGCCAACTCGATTTCCAAGTTTCTTTTATTATTATTAAAACTTCAATCTTCAGTTGGGTATTTTATTTTATTTAAATTAAAAAATAATAATTATGTGCAGATCTATATATCCATTTAAAATAGGAATCAAAGAACAGTCTTCGGTAGGGCTTCAACTCCTATGATGGAAGGGTATAATTGAACCTTAACTAAGACAAAACAATGCAATTCCAATGATCCAATCTATTAGAGTCTTATCTAAATTAACCTCCAATAACTCGAATATGAACTAGAGATTTTTCACCATTTATATTAGATTAGAGTTAGATTAGATGAATACCCCATCCGTGGGTTGTCCAGATAGTTAAGGTGAATTGAAAATTAAGTAAATAAATATATGATTCTAGGTTTGATTCTTCATCTGTATATCCATGATTTAACGATTGCAAGAACAACTCTAAAAGCGGATCGCTACAGAGTATTCGATTCCAGCAGAAAGTGGTTTCTCCATTTTCCTTCAAGGAGATACTGTAGTTCATATGAGAATATGGCTATTTGAGGCTGCATCCAACCTATGCCCAGGAATTCGAAAAATAATCCTCTGTTTTTCTTATCTATGTTTTTCCTTATTTTACTACCTGCAAAACACGACACGTGGATAACTTTAAGACCAACGCACCGAATATAATAATCCTCACCCAACTTTGATCGTTAAATCCTCTGTTATCCACATATCGTGTTCTGTAAATAACAAAACAAATCAAAACAAAGATGAAAAAAGAATTGAGTCCTCACAATCACACGTACATCCAAATCTACGTCCAATAGATCCTAACCCTTCCACTCGCCTAGGTCGCAATTGCGTACGAAACCACGCAAGGAAGGACTAGTCCAAATCAGAGCCCAACATTTTCTGCTACAAGGGTCTATTTTGTTCTCACCGGTAATATGACCTGTACCCTATCCTATTGATACACGTGTATTATTAATTGATAGAAAGGACTGTGAAAGCAAAGGATATGGTAACAATGATTGGTACGACACATATACCACATCCCCGTCTATCAAGAAGAACTCGGAAAGCGTAGCCCAGCCCACCAGGCCAGCCGCACGGGTGGTAGCTAATTAAGTTATCTCATCTTGGGTCCCACCGAATAAGCTATCAAATGGTTGTCAGAGGCTTCTCCACGAGAGACAAAACCCCCTCTGCAATACTGCAATCACGTCCAGAATAGTATAAAGAAAAAGTTTTACATGCGAATCCAATAACATGTGACCACGTGGCATACTAGGATAGAACCATATCGGGAGATGGGAAGGGGATTCTGAAAGTGGGCCCAGGGCGGCGAATGATAATGGAACATATGATGTGAAAGGACTAATATACCCCATGATCACACGTGCATGCAGTTTGTGTGGCCGATCATTTTGGTGGGCCCCACCCAAATAAAGAACCCTCCAGGTCAAATGCTGACGTCATTGAAGGAAAGGGCCCAGCCCATTTCTTTTGGTACAAGGATCGTGCTTCTACCCTCTCTCTTCTCTCTCTCTCTCTATCCTTTCCTTAATCGAGAGCTTTTGGATTTTGCTGCTATCATCTATTAACACGAATGGAGGCTTTATTTTGCACCGTCCAACACATCAAGGATCGATTTGATTGTGTTAGCATAGATGATCTTGGGACGACGCCGTTGATGGTGGGTCCTGATCTATCCTTTCCTTCCTAGTCTTGCAGGTCCCTTATTGCAGTTCTTCAACTTAACGAACTTCAGTAGTCTGGGACTCTGGAATATGGGTCCACCCCAATCCCCATACCTGGTCCGTGCTTAGCCTGGGCCTTGTTGACTCGGGATTAAATGCCGGACTCATTAGGTCATGGGCATAGTTAGCAAATTCGGATTCGGGAATTATTCGGACGGAGAATTATTCGGAATAATTCGGACGATTAATTTAAGGATTCGGTCAAAAAAGCGGTCAAAAAATCTTATTGGGGTTTTAAAAAAAAAAATTTTGTTTTTTTATTTTTTATTTTTTATTTTTGATTTTTTTTTAAATAATGTTTAAATGGACCGAATAATTCGTTTTAATTCGGATTCGGTCCGAATTATTCGCGATTTATATTCATTTTGGAAAAAGTCGCGAATTTTAAAGAATTTTATTTTTAATTCGGATTCGGTCCGAATTTTTGATAAAATTCGGAAAAATTCGGTTCGGCCGAATAATACTATGGTCATGGGACAAAATAGATGGCTTATTAAATATAAATTAGATAAATTGTTAATAAAATTTTACCAAAAAAAAAAAATGCTAATAAAATAATGTATGGATAGTAAAAGTCTAAAAAGATTTATTACATTTTGATTCCACGGAACCATAAATCTATCTAACACGGTCTATATGATAGGTTTTTCAGGTTGTGAAGCTCAAGTGAATTGAACTATTGATCAATCAATGGATTTTCAATTTGATTCACTTGATTTTTATACGAAGGTTGATTTGTATTAGTTTTTCTGATCAAATAAAAGGTACATCTCATTGTGACCAAAGTTGTGGATAAGAAAATAATGTAAGACCATGCACAAAGCTATTGAATAGAGGATGACGATCTATAATATATCCCCCAATTCTACTCAACGAATATGTACATGATTGTGCTTCATGCATGATCGTGCACATCATGATAGACTGATGGGCGCAAAATTGAATTGGTAATTGACTATTTATAATCCAATTAACTCATTTATAACTTGATTGTTTAACGCTCGTATATATTCCTCTTAAGAGAACATTGGTAGCCGTAGGATCCATGATGCAAGCCTACAAACAAGATCCAATGGATGCTGGTACATGCTGGTATACGGTGGTCCCACCGTAGTTAACTAATATTACTGTTGTTATTTCTAGACTGTAATAACATGTCGTGTAATGACGACAATAGGTCTACGACAAGTCCAGAAGGAAGGCTATTTTTCGTAACTTCCACAAAAATACGAGAAGGAAAAAAAGCTTTAAAAGCAGCCGAGCTTGATCGCAATTTCGCATCTCGCAGTACGTTTTGCTTCTTCAGGACTACCTGTCTCAACTTTCAAATGACGCTTCGTGGATTTTAAAATAAGCAGAAACGAACACAATACTACACCTAGAGAGAGAAAGAGAGAGAGAGAGAGAGAGAGAGAGAGAGTGTTGTGCTGTTTCATCGTTTTCCATGTCTGAAACAGAGCTGCTTCTGTTGCTTCCAACAGGTATTCTAGCGGTTCTTATCGTATGGAATCTCATCAAAACGAACAGAAGAAAACTTAATCTTCCACCGGGAAACACCGGTTGGCCGTTTCTCGGCGAAACGATAGGTTACTTAAAGCCTCACTCTGCCACTTCTACGGGTGAATTCATGGACCTCCACATTTCAAGGTATCAATTTCTCTTTAACAAGTTAAAATTAATGTGAAGATTCCGCCGGAATATTAACCAGCCACGGACGGCGAGAAAGAGCGTCCACCATTCCGGCGGTGTTTTGACTGCGATCTAAGATCTGGTTAATTAGACAGGTGGAAAGGTCTCTCTTTTATTTGATTCTGATCGGAGGGTATTTAAAATGCTCAAAACAATCAAACGGTTATGATTGCAGGTTTGGAAAGATATTCAAATCGAATCTGTTCGGTGAGAGAACGATTATATCGGCAGACGCAGGGCTTAATCGGTATATATTACAAAACGAAGGAAGGCTTTTCGAGTGTAGTTATCCTAGAAGTATTGGAGGGATACTTGGGAAATGGTCGATGTTGGTTTTAGTGGGAGACATGCACAGGGATATGAGAATGATCTCTCTTAACTTCATGAGCAATCCAAGGCTTCGATCTCATTTGTTACCTGAAGTGGAGAAGCATACTTTAATGGTTCTAACATCATGGAAGGAGAATTCAATTTTCTCAGCTCAGGATGAAGCAAAGAAGGCAAGTTATTCTATTTTAATTCTTCACATTTAGAGTTTTTTTCCAAAATTTTGGAGCTTTTAAAGCTTAATTGCGAGGGAAATGGTTAATTTGCAGTTTACTTTCAATTTGATGGCGAAACATATCATGAGTATGCATCCAGGAAAACCAGAAACGGAGCAGCTGAAGGGAGAGTATATTACGTTCATGAAAGGGGTCGTCTCTGCACTTTTGAATTTGCCGGGAACTGCTTATAGGAGGGCTTTTCAGGTATATATAGTTCCTCCCTAAAAGCTAGTCGTTAAGGAGAAAGATGGTTAAATTTAAGAGAGGTTCCTCTACTTGATATCTATCTATAAGTCTTCACATCGAACTATTCACATATGATGTGAGAATATTATTTATGCCTCTGCGATCATAAGGGATTTTATTTTATTTTTTCTTTTTTGTCAAATTAGTCGAGAACAACCATTCTTAAAGTTATAGAGCGTAAAATGCTGGAAAGGAGGAAGATGAATGATGATGATGATTATGATCAGAGAAAGGAAGATGATCTACTTGGTTGGGTTCTGAAGAATTCAAACCTTTCCACAGAACAGATTCTTGATCTCATACTAAGCTTGCTTTTTGCTGGTCATGAAACTTCTTCAGTTGCAATTGCTTTGGCCATCTATTTCTTACAAGGCTGCCCCAGAGCAATTGAACAATTAAGGGTATGGGATAAAATTAAAAGCATTCCATGTTCTTCAATTCTTCAACTGTAGTTTTTCTTTCAATTCTCTCCTTAATTCTTCACTTGTGCTTAATTTTCAGGAAGAACACTGTGAAATCAGCCGAGCTAAGCAACAAGTTGGAGAGTTTGAATTGAATTGGGATGACTATAGACGAATGGAATTCACACAATGCGTAAGCTCAACTTCTCTCTCTCTTTCTCTTTTAACTACGAGTATTCAGGCTTTTGGCCTGACCTGATTAATTCTATGGGTTCATATTGACCCCATAATAATATAAATCAAATTAGACGAGGATTGAATGAAAATTATTTAATTTTCACTGAAAACATTGAAAAATACTAAACAACCTTGATGAGTAACCCTGAAAAAAATTAGGAAAATCTAATTCAGAAAATATATTTCTTGAGGCATCCTTCGCCAACTCTCCTCGCTCTCTCTCTCTCTAACAATCTTTCTTGATTGAGGCTTTTTTTTATATATAATTTATTTAAACAGGTTATTAATGAGACACTTCGGCTAGGGAACGTGGTTAGATTCGTGCACAGGAAAGCTCTTAAAGATGTCAGATACAAGGGTAGGTATAAGAAGTTGAAATGAACTAGGAAACTGAATTACTTTGGAATCTGATCCACGTTGGAAAAAATTCCCTGTCCTTTATTTGTGTTTGTCTTAAAAGGATATGACATTCCAAGTGGGTGGAAAGTTCTTCCAGTGTTTGATGCGGTCCACCTGGATCCTTTGGTGTATGACCAGCCACAGCACTTCAATCCATGGAGATGGTCTCAGGTACAGTTCATGCATGCCCACTAACTTTGATTTTTAAATATTTTTGTAGTTTTTTTTTGCCCTTTCATATCAGGAAGAAGTGGTGTCCACCAACATATCCATCATACCATCAGGACCATTCAATTTTTAAACTGACCAGATTTTCTTGAAAATGGATGAGAAATATCCTACCCTTCCAAGGGACAGGGACATAGGGGCCCCCCACTATTTAATGACTCTGATGTCATATACTGTATGAACGATGAACTTTTAGGCCCCATCAACCATGATTACAGGTCCTACAGTATATTAATATTTTATAATTTATTTATTTTATATTTTCTTCCGAGAGGAAATGATGAAAGCTCATGTGGAAATATGGCATGCACGTACCTTAGTGCCATAAGTGGGTCTAAATCAAGAAAAACTCTCTCTTGGATAAGAAATGAAAATGAAATTCACTAAATATGGGAAAAGACCGCTACCCGATTGCATTATATACATTCAGATATGGGGCACTATGGAAAAATATTTTTCCCTTAGTTGGATGCACGTATTTATATTTTTATTGGTCCAAGCGTTGACATAATAACCACATGATCAAATAGCATTTTTTCTCCTATACAAAAGAGTGAGTAGAGTTTAACAATTCAATCCTTTCGATTAGGGTTCTCCCAATAATAATAACAAAAAAAAAAAAAAAAGGGTGTTCTTTTTGTTCACATGCAAGTTTGAATTTATGTCTTATACTCAAAGTACAAGTGTCTGAGAGCAAGTTTTGAGCAAGGTCTCTAGAATTGGTGAATATCTGATTCAAATTAGAATCGATGATCACCTATCCCAATTTTTGAAATTTTGATACCGTCGATTTCATCAAAACCATTGAAATATTCCTTGAATTTACCAAATCTAGAGCTTTTTCGGACCAACTTAGGTTGATTCCAATCCAATTCAAATCAGAATCAGAATTGACCACTTCCATCACCGATTTTATTTTTTAAGACCCGGCTCCTTTTGAGCAAATCAATCAACTAAATATTAGGAGATTATGTGACGGAGAACTAAAACTAAGATTTATATTCAATCAGAATCCATGTTGTGTTGAAAAAAATTTCTTTATCCTTGTTGGCTTCCCCCCCCCCCTTTAATATACATTCGCATATACTTTTATGTGTATAAATATTTTTGGGGAGAGGGATAGGTATGCCGTCGATATCAAGTATGCTAGCGGATAACACCAATAGAAAGGATATGATGGTCATTTTAGAAAAAGGGAAGAAAGAGATAAACACAATGAGTGCTAACATACTTGATATCGGCATAATAGTACATACCCAACCTTTTCCCATATTTTTGATAGTCACTAGAATTAATTTGGTGTAGCATATCCCATATACATTAATACAACAGCAGCTATTGGTTTTCTCAACACTTTCTAACCAGAGTTCTAAACTTGAATAGCTATCATCCCCTCATCAATCGAGTATTTCATCTGATTATTTCTGGTAATGTGGGGATGGATTATATAATGCAGACCACAGGTGATAGGGGGAGTGCAGCATCCCCAAATCATTCCAATGCGACGACGAGCAACAATTTCATGGCGTTTGGTGGTGGACCACGGTTGTGCACCGGATCGGAATTAGCCAAACTAGAGATGGCCGTATTCATTCACCACTTGGTCCTCAATTTTGATTGGGAATTAGCCGAATCAGATCACGCTGTTGCTTTCCCATTTGTGGATTTCCCCAAAGGCCTTCCAATCAAGGTCCACCACCTCCACCACCACCACCAACACCAACGCCACAACCTCTTACAAGAAGAACAAGTACTATACTCATGAATGAAAGCTCAGTTCTCACTCCTAACCACTCATGTTGGATATCCCATTTTTCCACATATATAGATGTATCTCTTTTGTATGGAGCAAATACCATGAGAACAAGAAAGTCATTATAAACCATTGTTTCAGTTCTCTAGATAAGCTCATTGCCCTTCACATTCATGGACACATGAACATAGAAAAGTGTTCGGCGCACGTCGATTCTGAATGAGAAAAGCCTTTTCCTCCTATACCTATGAACACCTCCTCTTATCAGATTGATCTTTTGATGAAAATTGACAAAAAAGAGAAACAGAAGAAGAGGATTTGAATATCATTTGAGTATCAATATACAGATTCATAGGACCCCGTCCCTTCTTGTGATCCTTAATTTCGTTAGTCCTTTCCTAAGCCAGCGTATGTGCTTGGGGTCCAAATTTATCTGTACTTTATGATAGCATTTAAATTTCATGATTTTAATGTAATAATTTTCTATGGGCAAAGTTTTCCTTCACCATGCGATGAACCTCACCATGCAATCCAAGGTTCGGAAATCCCATCCCCCCTCCCCTTGAGTGGCTCTAATGGAGCATGGTGAACGAATTGCCCTTAAATAAACTCGTCCATTTCTTATTTTTAATAGAAGAAGAAAAAACTTTTAATTTCCATTGGGCATCAAAGGTCAAAGATAAGATAATGAGGAGAAAGAATGTTGCCAGGCTGTATAGAATATGTTGGCACATGCCCTTTTTTAGCTCTTCTCTTTTGAGATGACATATCTGTCTCTATTATAGGAAGAGAGAGATAGACATAGTAGGCAACTATGCACTATGCTTTGCAGCTAGTCATGGAACTAGGGTTGCATTTGGTAACATTTTTGAAACATGTCAAAAACGAAAATTTCAGTTTCTGTGTCAAAATACCTTTTTTTTTCTTTTAAGAACGAAACTAGAACGACAGAAGTACCTTTAGTCGTTCTGTCAATTCTCGTTTCTATATTTTTTTTCTCACTTTTTGTTCCAAGAAAAACGAAACACACTATAAATGCACCAAACGCTTTATTCCATTTTTTCGTTCCCATAAAACGAAAAAAATTTAGAAACATTTTTCTAAAATGTTACCAAACGCATCCTAAGCTTTTATAAGTGTACTTCGGTACTCACAAGTTTATGTATGTTGCTTGTTGACTATTCTCATACTAACCATATACGATTCTCACTGACTTTCAGAGGGCAACCCAAGCCCAACCCAAGATCCATGATATTTTCTTCTGGCCCAGGCCCTACCCTGAGAAGTGACCTCAGAGCCGAAAAAGTTGCTGTCCTCTATGAACTAGGCCTCCCAAAGGCCTAAACAGGATTGAGAAATCCAGCCGGACTGGCTTGCAACCCGAACAACGGAAAAATAACATGTCAATGGAAATTAGAGGGGAAACCTTTTAAGCAGGGATCACACAACCTTTAAAAAAAAAAAAATTAAAGAAAACACTGATCACATGGCCTATGCACCAGCACTAGGTAGGGCGGCCAGCCAGTAGGGGCATGCCTGGACGCATCCAACATAGGGTGGGTGGGTCCTGGGATGGTGAATTTACTATTACATGCCCCGTTTCTCAGTGTATTGCAGGAGCAAATGACTGGACGGATACCTTTCTGGCCCAGGTTGAAGTGGAGTGTTACTGAGTGTTGAAGCACATGTGGTGTATAGAGAGAGAGAGTATAGACAGGTGCCTTAAACGTGTTTCAAGAAAGTTGATAGAACGAACTTATGTGATGTAACAGTACTCTTGAATGGATAAAGTCATAAGGTGTTAAAAGAGGGTTTCTTCTCCCCCAAACCCATTTTTCTGAAAATTCAAATTAGAGACGATGATCGAGGAGAGCAAAAATAGTAGCAATCTTTGCTTGCAGAAAAAGATCAGTGACGCTTCTCAGAAAATTTCCAAATTCAAAAAAATTGTTTCTTTTTATTCCAACAATTCAAGAATTCAATAATACAATGAATAGAACTGATACTTTTTACAAGTAACATCAATGGATCGCTACTGGAATTTTGAAATTAATAAAAGAGGGACGACTAAATGCTATCCCAATCTTGCAGAAAAGGCCCGCCACTAGCAGAAAAATCCAGCAGGTCTCCCAAAGTAAAATCGTCATATTCGAGTGGGAAGAAGATTGAAGAAATATCATCATCATCATAACTGGGATTTGGAACTGGTACAGCAGCATTTGCAGAATCATCCAATTCCAATTCACTTAAGGAAGGAGATGGAGCAGATGAGACAGGGTTGGTGGCCATTAATTTGCTAACCCGTTCGGCCACGTTGTCTCGGAGCTCCACCATACTCTTCTTCAACCGTTGAAGCTCAACCAATCCCATATCAGGATGGATTGGTGCTTCCCACCACCGTGGTTCCTCTTCTTCTGACGGTTTCTTGATGAGTTCAGAGGATCGGATCTTCTCTGCTTCCAACTGTTTCAGCAGCTCCATGTACTCCAACTGCAGAGCGTCAACGTCTCCCGCACCAGCACCGGCACTGGCGGCCACAGATGGTGATGGAGCAGAGTTCTGATGGTTGAGAAACCTGTCCAGAACAGATGTGAAAGAGGGGCTGCCGAAATTGAAAACTTTCTTCCCAGTAGGAGAGAAGATAAGGACGGCAATCTCGGCACCACAGAGGATGCTGAGTTCGCTGGCCTTACTGAAAATCCCAACTCTCCGTTTGGAGAAGGTGACAAATCGACTGTTCTTGCTTTCAATCTTCTTTATCTCAATCTTCCGGCGACCCTTTCCCTGGCTTTTCTCTTGCTTCATCCCCATTGATATCGATCGATCGATCAATTAATGGAACAGTAGAGGAATAAGACCCAGCAAAGAAATAAAGAACGAAGACTCTAGAAAGAAAGAGCCGCAAAACAGAGAAACTGTATTTCTTTTTTCTTCGGACTGAAGGAAGTTGAACTGAGACGAAGATTTTGCAGCAACGGTCGGATTTATAAAGTAGACTGAGACTGCTAACTTCGTTCAAATTGAACACGAGCACGGAAAGGGCGCGCTTTCGTTCGCTCTCTCTCTTCCTTTTGGGAGGGAAATCAAGATTCTAGGGCGCGCTTTCGTTCGCTCTCTCTCTTCCTTTTGAGAGGGAAATCAAGATTCTAATAATATGTGGTTTTGCTTAGCTGTCAAAACCGAATCCTACAAAACGAATCGAATCAAATCAAATCGACCCAAATCAAACTCAACTGATACCAAAACGCCTTTATAAGATTCGTGTTTCGAGCTGCAGTTTTGTAACACTGATCTCAAATCGGACCCTACTCAAACCCATAAGACACTAATCGAATTAAAAATTGGACTAGAACCGAAGCCAAACCAATATCAACCCAAAATTTATGTTAATTTTTTTTTTCGTGCTTCTGAATATATGAACATGGTTTTTACACCCCAAAGTAAAACAAAAATTGAAACTAGGGGTGAAACAGTGCCGAAAGGGTTGTGTCGAGTTTTTTGAAACCCCTAACCTAATCCTAGGTCCTCAAAATTGAACTCGGGTCCAACTTAATCCTGTCAGGTTCATAACATTCCAATCCAACCCTAATTGACACTGTCAGGGCCAGGTTGGGTCGGGCTAGGCTGCACTGGGTTAGGTTGACCCTGCTTCTGCAATGGTTGGATTGACCTTGATTGACTTTTTTTTGCCATTCATATTCTATACACTAAAAAGTATAGAAAAAATGAAATACCAATAGGAACCCTAAATTCTAATGTAAAAATTCAGGGTTAAATTTCGGGCCGAATTGAATCGGGTTGGGCCAAGCTGAGGTGTCAACCCGAGCTTGACCCAACCATGACCTAGGATTGGTGTTTTTCAACCCTAATCTGCCCTCAAGGTCTGAAAACTTGGCCCAAGCCCTGTCTGAATTCAAGGCTGGCTAGGGGCTGATTTGGGTGGTCAGGGTCAACTTTCACCCCTAATTGAAACCACACCAAAAACACAAGAGAAATCAATAGAAAACCGAAAGTGATCATATTCTCGACTCACTTTCTCACATCAAAATTGGCCCAAATCAGTCAATTGACATCCCAAGGAAATAGTTCCAACCCAAGCCCACCAAATTATGAAATTGGCCGGAAGAATTCAAGTTTCAAATCGATTCCAATCCATTCATGATTGAATTGGTTCGGGCTACATCTTTGCCCAAATTTCCTTCCGTGCCTAAATTAAAATTAAATTTTAAAGGGAAGCATTCTCTCTTGAAATGACATCTCTATACTTATTTACAAAGTCAGAATCTCTCTACCCCCTTATTTACAAAATCTGAATTTAACGCCCCTTATTGGTGCTCCTCCATGCAACTTGCTAAATGTCCCCCTCTCCCATATTTGAATAGACTATACATAGTTGGTTACAGTATTCAGTCGGTCCTAGTCAGGAGTCTATCAGGCCACTACTTTGCATCGGGATTGCTTGATCATTAAATAGTCGATGCTTGAACCAGACACTTTAGTAATCAATCAAGCCAGCCTCGAGCTTCAAACATCAGTTCAAATTAGGCCTACAAGTGATGGCCAATTTTTGACACCCCAAGGCTGCATTTGGTAGTCATTTAGTTCCAGAATATTTAGTTTTTGTGTCAAAATACAGTTAAAAAAAAAAATGGTATTTGGTGAAACTGTTTATACAACAATTACCTTAGTTGTTCATTTTTTTTGTATTAGGAACAAAACTGGAATGATGGAACAATGTTCGTCGTTCCATCATTTTACGTTTTTAGCCTTTTTTTTCTTTCTCCTTCTCATTAAAAAAAAAATCGAAAACACCAAGTTGACACCAAACATTTTATTCTGTTTTTTTTTTAATTCCTATAAAATGATAAAAACATCAAAAACATTTCTCTAGATGACTATCAACACAGCCCTACTGTAATCGTTTCGGAACATGGGTAGGTTTGAGTAAATCTCTTCGATACCCAAACTTAGAATAACCCGAGGTTGGCAGAAGTGCCTTAACCTTGGGCTTGGACTAGGGCTTGGGCTTGGGCTGGTGATGGAAAAAATAAATAAATAAATAAAAGAAACTTCAGTTGAAGCTTTTGGTAACCCGAAACGCCCAAGCTTGAGTTCGGAGAAACCCCAAGAATTTCATGTATATTTCAGAATGGTTTTATTTTATTTATTTTTTATACAAATCCGCCAGAGCCCACCCCAACCAGTGAAAACCCAAGCCTTGCTATGGGCTTAAATAATTTTGATAAGATTGGGCTTGGGCTGGGGCTGAACAATCCAAACCTGAAGTCAGGTTTGGCTTGGGCAATTCTTTCAGCCTGCCCAAACCACACAAACGGCGATTTGATGGAAAGAGTGAATGCTATCGTTAACTCTAGTCCCCTATTATTGAATGTCTAAATTATACTTATTCATATTCAATTCAATAAGAGGGTCAGATCTCATGGGCGAAGATATTCTTTTTTTCCTAACTCTTTAATTAATGTAGCTTCTTGTACCAAAAAAAAAAAAATAATAATAATGTAGCTTCATTTTGATCTCGGGAAACTCTTCAAACCTTATTGGTCCGGAGACTCATCATTCGGGTTGAAATTGTCTGTAATTCCGATCTCGTACAATTCCATGAAATACCACATTCAGGGGGTGACACGTGTATTGATACCAATACAATGGTCTAGATCTGGTACAACTAATAAAACCTTAAATCAATGAAGAGGCATTTAAATCAGATATGTACTATTGCATTGGTATCAATACACGTGTCAGCCCCTGAAGGTGGTATTTCACGGAATTGTACGAGATCAGAATTGCAGATAATTTTTTCCCTCATCATTCACAAGGAGAGGGACTGTGGTCATCTATGCGTAAAATCTTATTTTTAATTAAATAAAACTTTTTTTGTAAAGTAGAATATCTAAACATAATAAGGAAAGAATAAAAGTTGGGCAAGGAATAATAATAGGAATATAGGATCTGGCACGTAGTTGAATGGTCGATGGTACAATTACGTTTCATTCTTAAGGCCCAAATCCGGCCACGTCGAATGGGCTTGCGAGGCCCATGGAAATTCACAAATTGAAATGACTCTAAAAGATACCTCCACTGGTGACAACATGTGCTGCGCTTCACTTCTTGGAGCCACTATGATTGAATGAAATTCAATGGATTACTTTCCAGCTCGGAATTCCAACATTTGAGTCTAACCCTTGCCTATTTAAATGCCCGTCATTTTCGCCAAAATCATTTTAGCATTCTTGAAAATTTCATGACCCTTCCTACCCCCTCAATCCTAGGATTGGGTACCTTGCATTAATGTTCATCTCGACATATATGTGAGGATTCAACATTTATCTCATTTCTTATCATTTAACAGGTTTAGAGGGACATTTCACTTTTTGCCGTTCAAAGGATGACGATGGATATATGTATAGAAGCGTAAGGAATAGTCAACAAAAAAAAAAAGTGTTAGATCCTCACATGAAGTTTAGGTGAAGGTGCGTGGAGAGGACCCAATCCCATCTTATGTCTTTCAAATCTTTGCTTTACTTTGATTTTTCATCTTCTTTTGTGGATTCTCGTGAAGGAAGCCCTCTATACTTGTGTCAATCTTGTGACATGTTGGTTGGCATCCCAGTTCAGTGGACACATTACATACATGTCACTCTCTTAAGCATGTTAAGTTATTGTTTTATCTATGGCAAAGAAAAACTAAATCCTTTTCATTTTGTTTGAAATGAATTGAAATAAAGTTTTCATGCAAAAAATGAAATAAGATGAAAAGAATAGATAAGGATTGACACGATACTTCCTTATATTGACATCATACTGTTTAGAGAAAAAAAATAATTTTAGTGGGTATAAATTCATATACAAGGGACCCAGGTTATTTAATGAGGAGAGGATAGGAGGCATAAAGCTTGTGAGAGAGCCTATACACCGTGATAGCATGCTTGCTTTTTTCGTTGAAAATAAATAGAGAATTTTCCATAAGCTATTTCTCATAATAAAGCATTAAAACTAGGCATAAATTTGAAAAAAAATAAGTCGGAATAAGAGAAAAATGCATTAGGATCTTCTCCAACCCTCCAATACATATCCGATGGTTGGAAGACATTGGGGTGTGTGCAAGTCCCCCATAGCCATCGTATGCGTGCTGGGGGGTGGGAAGGTTGGAGAGGGGTTCCCCTCTGGCGATAAAGGGGTTAGATAGGAATTGGGTCAGAAAAAAGTGCATTATATTTAATTACAATAGAAATTAGATAAAATAATTAAAAATAACTATCAATTATTTAATATTTCAAGTATTTTGATGCTTTCAATTTTATTGTAATAAAAATTTTCCCATGGATTAAGTTTTTCCCCTCATTTAAATGAAAACTTTTACACCATTTTTTTGGTACGGAAATATAATCATATAAGATAAAAACATGGTTTCTTTAGAAAAGAAAAAAAAACAAGAAAGAAAAAAAAAATTGATGTAAAATGATTTGGTTTCTCTCTGTCCATAGTGAAGAAAGAATTTATTTTCTTTTTCCA
>NC_056559.1:11520549-11532612 GCF_013358625.1 Macadamia integrifolia | reverse complement strand
GTTCCTTGGCACATAAGATGATTGGTCACCTTGGACCTCGAGGCTGACTTGTTGCCTAGGTGGTGCCTTTGACAAATATGCTTTTGATTTGTGCTTTAAGAACTAAGTAAAGCTTTATGATTTGAACTATGCCCAAGATGAGCCCTATATCCCTGCAGTGTTGATGAAGGTGAATGTTCACATCTAATAATATTTGACTGGAAATGTATCCTATCAAACTTATTTAACTCAGCTTATTGGGACATTTTGGTAGGAGTATAAATGAGTGATTAACATTCCTTTTGGAAAATTATGGGATTACTTAATCTTATGCATGCAGGATGTCAGTTTTTGTGAACTTGTTTGTTTAGTCAGTTCCTGTAATTTATGCTACTCTTCTGTTTATTATGATATAGCATGCTTAAGATAGTTTGATGAGGTAATCAGATTGGTCCATTGAAAACCTATCACATGATTTAATTTGATAATAATAATAATATATATTTTTTTGCAATTTGCAAAATTTCCCTCTTAGCTATGCTTGTGAACTTATGTTGACTGCTTTTTTGAGCCTTTTAATTTTCTGGCAACCTCTTCACAAAAATTGGTCCTATGTGTTTGTGACTTTTTGTGGTGTTGGACCAATGTAGGGTGGTATAAATGCTGCACTAGGGAACATGACTGAAGATGATTGGAGGTGGCACATGTATGATACAGTCAAAGGAAGTGATTGGTTAGGTAAAATACTTATTTAAAGTTAGATTTTTCTTCTGATATTGTCGACGCTCATGGCTTGTTTAATAAGTTTTTAGTTTTTTCATTCATAGTAATCTTTTCTCAAGAAATTGAAACTTTTAATTGCTGTGCAGCAGCTCCTGTTGTCGCTTAAAAAAATTCATGGGTAGTTTTGGCATTTTTTTATATTTTGGTTCCCAGCATTTCCTACCTCTCACCGTTCGAGATATTGAACTCCAGTTTCTTACACATTCCATATGAATTGGGAATAAAAGGGGTGACAGTTTTGTTAACGAGCTAAATGCTTACATTTCTTTGTTACTCTCTCCCCCCCCCCTTCTTTTCTCCATGTGTAATTATTTTAGACTTTTATTGGGCTTCTTCTTTATCTTTTTCTTTCTTTAAAATGGTTCTCAATATTGAAGTGGTATTGTTCTCTCAGGTGATCAGGATGCCATACAATATATGTGTAGAGAGGCGCCAAAAGCGGTCATAGAGCTTGAAAACTATGGTTTACCATTTTCGCGAACTGAAGATGGGAAAATATATCAGCGTGCATTTGGTGGCCAGAGCCTGAACTTTGGAAAAGGTATGACCTGTTGGAATGCTGATGTCATGTTGTCTGGATGATATTCTTATTGTGGGCTTCTTCTGTTTTCCTATCATAGGTGGACAGGCATACCGTTGTGCATGTGCCGCTGATCGAACTGGCCATGCTTTGCTGCACAGTCTTTATGGTCAGGCAATGAAACACAATACCCAATTCTTTGTGGAGTATTTCGCATTGGATCTTATCATGGATAGCAGTGGTAAGTTACTGCATGAATATGTTAGGTTCTTTAAGTCATGCATAAATATTGTAGGTTTTTTGTACCAATGAAGGTCATCTGTTTGTTTTAATTTTAATGTAAACATTAGCTTATTGTACTGTGAAGCTATCTTTTCGTAAGGCTCATTTGGTTTTTGAATTCCTATGTATTCATAATGAATTTATGAAGTTGCTTCTCCTTCCGTATGGGGATTATGAGGTGCAAAATTGGTTTCATGAGGATACACCACATGATGCAACTTGTTTAAATAGGAAACAAAATAAAACATTGAATGATCAAAACAGTAACAAACAGAATCAAATCCTAGAGAATATAAAACCGCATTTTCCTACATATACACAGTAACTTCTATTGTTAGTGTACTGGATTTTGATCATATATTCATATGTTTTCCTATTTCATGGATTGTGATCATATGTTTCTCTATTTCATAGATTCCATGCTTCATATTACTATAGACATCAGTCTTATTTATGTTGTCTATATTTCACTCACTGTTTCATCAATTTAAATCAGATTGTTAGTTTTTACCCATTCCTGTGATTCCTAGAACATCCAACACTTCAGTGCATTTAGCTTTAGGATAGTTAGGTTGCATCCATATATTTGTTTGTACTGGAAAAGTTGACTGATTGCTGTTATCAATGCTCAGGTGCCTGTCAAGGAGTAATTGCATTAAACATGGAGGATGGGACACTACATCGATTCAGTGCTGCCTCTACAATATTGGCTACAGGGGTATCCATCGTTATGCAGTTTGGATTATCTGATTTTTTGGAGGCAATACATTCTCCATCTTACTTCTGTTTAATACTTTTATCAGGGGTATGGTAGAGCATACTTTTCTGCCACCTCAGCTCATACATGCACAGGAGATGGCAATGCTATGGTTGCACGTGCTGGACTACCTCTTGAGGTTTGTTGCTTAATGTGACAGTACCGGAAAGAAGTCAAAGAACGGTTCCCAACTTTTCTGTCTCCATATTGTTCCATTCTGATTGTTTGTACTGCAGGATCTTGAATTTGTGCAATTTCACCCAACGGGTATCTATGGTGCAGGATGCCTCATTACTGAAGGTTGACATTTTTATTTTACTGTTGAATGTTGTATTTTATATGAAAGCATAAAATTTGCAAGATCTATAGTGTTGTTTGTTCAGTGTAACATTTCCTTTGTTCTTAATTTGTTTGACTGTTATGTCATGGTGCATTGTTTTTAATGTATGTTCTTCCACTGTTGCTCTTTGCTTCTTGTAGGATCCCGTGGTGAAGGTGGCATTCTAAGGAACAGTGAAGGTGAACGCTTTATGGAACGTTATGCTCCTACTGCTAAAGATCTTGCATCAAGAGATGTTGTTTCAAGATCAATGACGATGGAAATTCGAGAAGGTCGTGGTGTAGGTATGTTGTCAAAGCTAGACTCGGATATTCTTTCATCATAGCAGACGTTAGTCTCGTCATCTTTTGCTCCTTGAAAACATAAGTGACTGATCTTCTCATGTTAAATGATAGAACTAGTAATGTTTTATTGAAATTAATACATATCCACTAAGATAAATGTAACTTAGTGATTTCCGTGGCTACTGTGTAACTTTTTCTTTTTTCCTTGCTGCTTGTCAAGTCCAAATTTTTTATTAAAACATATCCCCAAAACAATTCCCCTTTCCCCAGGTGCAGATATTGGCCCCTTCTGGACTTCCAATGCTTCCTACACTAATTTCTCAGTAACTCTGATTTTGACTCTCCTCAGGACCCATGAAGGACCACATCTATCTCCATTTGAACCACTTACCTCCAGAAGTGCTTAAGGAGAGACTTCCTGGCATCTCAGAAACTGCTGCCATTTTTGCGGGTGTAGATGTTACGAAGGAGCCCATCCCTGTCCTTCCTACCGTTCACTATAATATGGGTGGAATTCCTACGAATCACCATGGAGAGGTGTGGATCAAATGATGTGTGGGATTATACTGGGGACACCTGCATTTTTTCTGGTCCCTATTTCTGTTTGCTAATTGATATTTTACCCACAGGTGGTTTGCATCAAAGGTGATGACCCTGATGCAATAATTCCTGGACTATTTGCTGCGGGGGAGGCAGCATGTGCATCTGTTCATGGTGCCAATCGGCTTGGTGCAAATTCTCTACTTGACATTGTTGTTTTTGGTCGGGCTTGTGCAAATAGGGTGGCAGAGATCAGCAGACCAGGTAAGATTTTAGTCTATAAGAATAATTTTTTTTCTTTCTTCTCTTCAGTATTATGGATTCCAAATTAATGAGCCTCTACCTTTTGTCTTGTAGGGGAAAAACAAAAACCCTTGGAAAGTGATGCTGGGGAGAAGACAATTGCGTGGCTGGATAGACTAAGAAATTCAAATGGTTCATTGCCTACTTCAAAAGTCCGTCTGAATATGCAACGAATTATGCAAAACAATGCTGCTGTATTCCGCACTCAGGAAACATTAGAAGAAGGTACTCCAATTCACATTGATGATTGTCCCTCCCTGCTACCTTCACTTAAGGACAATAAATAACTGTTTCTCCTATACTTGTTTTGTCTCCTTGCTATATAATACTAACTTTTTTTCTGATGAACCACCCAAGGAATACCTTCTATGCCCACCTAGTTGTGCCATGTGGAAAATCGATTTTGCAGCTCCAACCCCTGAGAAGATAGTTAGTGGTCTGGATTGGCCACATGTCAAATTTCAGCTCAAAACCCAATCGTGCCACACACCATGGCAATGTATTTGCAGTTTCCTTTTGTATTTTCAGCCATTTTATTTTTTAATAATTTAACTTTTTAATGGGTTTTCAATGCTTTTATTCTGCCATTGGCCGATCCCATTTGGGATGAAATGGGATGAAATTTGACATGTGAATGGTAGAGCTTGGGTCCTTGATCCCTACTTGTGCAGATTTTTTAGGTGTGTCCATCTGCCAAAGCAGGTATAAGGCCATACGGGCAGGCATCCTTGGGTCGCCATTCAGGAATCCATTGTCCTTACTGTAATAATAGCAAATATTCTCTGCTGCTTTTGTTGAATCTTTTCTGAGACCTGGCCAGTAAGGCTGTTCTGTGATTTTCTTTTCTAGCATTTGCTTACTCTGCAAATTTGTTCCTTTTTTTTTTTTTTCTCCCCATTTTTGGCCCTTCTGCAGGTTGTCAATTAATTGATGGGGCATGGAATAGCTTTCATGATGTAAAGTTGAAGGATCGGAGTCTGATATGGTAAAATATCAGATCATGTGATTAGTTGGCAGTAAAATTATTCCACAATCTGTTCCTCTTCCTTGGATCTGACCTCTGACATCTTGTGGCAGGAACTCTGATTTGGTTGAGACCCTAGAGTTGGAAAACCTTTTGATAAATGCATGCATAACCATGCATTCTGCCGAGGCCAGGAAGGAAAGCAGAGGGGCACATGCCCGTGAAGATTTTACGGTTGGTTGAGTTTGAGTTTCTCCAACAATTTATCATTTCTTTTGTTCATCCTTGTGTACCATTTAATAAATATCAAAATTTGATTCTGCAGAAAAGAGATGATGAGAACTGGATGAAGCATACTTTGGGGTATGTTTTCTACCTCTTATCTATCTGACAGGTTTAAATGGTTGTTCTGATTAGTGGGATTATCTCAAAGATTAAAACTCAATTGATAGATATATTTATTAGTTGTTACTCAATCATATTCATCCAAAAAAAAGAAAAAGAAAAAAATGTGTTATTACATCACGATTTGATTGGATGGTTGTGAAACAATTTGTTTTCCTAATGCAAACCTTTGATTTCCTTTGAATGAGATTTTTTTTTTGGTGTGTGTACTTCAAAAACCAACTTTTGGTTTATATATATATATATATATATTTAGTACCTTCAAGGTCTCTAAGGAATAGAATTGAAACTTAGTATTTATTTCTACTCATGTGCTAGGAAAGAAATTAGAATGTAATATCTTGTTAATTGTTATTCTGTTCAGATGGAAATGTTAACTCAGTTCTGGATGCTTTAATATCGAGTCTTATTTTTTCCTACCATTGAAGGTTATAATTTAATTACTAATTGTCGATGTCAACTCTTGTCATTGGAACTAATGTTTAGTTTGGTTTGCAGATACTGGGAGAACGAGAAGGTGCGGCTGGACTACAGACCTGTGCATATGAACACATTGGATGATGAGGTGGAGACATTCCCTCCAAAAGCACGTGTATATTGAACAATTTCAATGAAGAGTGGGCAGCTTTGAGGGATGAACCACATGGTTCTGATAAATTATTGAGGATCTAGTATTTTGACACTGTGGCCTGTATTGGAGTGTCATCTAATTTGTATGATAAAAATTTCTTTTCATATCAAAATAGCAATAATAAGTACAGGCTTTGCATTTAAATTTATGAATAAAACTTGTGCACCATTGTCAACTTGAATAGAATGATTTACTGCTGTGGCATCTTTGAAATATTTTACATGCTTTTTATAGTTCTATGGATACATTTATATTTGTGTGCTCAAACATGAAAAGGCATTTATTGATAGGTTGAACAATTAATATTTCCTAGAATTCAGAGGAGAGAAGCCAAAATATTTAAATTGCGTTCTTATGGAGAAGGTTAACTTCCCATTCATTTACTCCCTTTTACAAGAGTGCATACAGATATGAAAACAAAAATGAGATCACGGAAACACTCTCCTTTGATGTGCGATGGGATTAAATACCAGGCCTGCTGACAGATTAATCACAGCTTTGCTATGTTTCTCTATTGGAAAGTGATTCTTGTAAAATTATCTTCAAGAATCTCATCTATGAGTCCGTTGACGACAAACCTCTCCACGTCCTGTATTACTTCATCTTTTTCGGGACATGCAAACATTGTCTCACTCCATCCAAAATCCCACATACAGTTCAAGTCTGGATTTTTGTTTTGAATGTCTCTTTCAAGCATTTTATGTAAGTAGGTGGCGGCCTTGTATCCGTCACTGCTATCTTGATTGAAGAATTTCAAGTATTTTAGGTTTTCATGCAACTCTGTAACTAACTCATCCAAGCCTTTTGGCTTCACTGACCCCATGGTTATCCTTACACAAGGGTGAAAAGTCAGTTCTTTTCTTCTGCCTTTTCTTTTCATCACTTCATAGCAATAGTCTAAAACTAGCATGCTGTCATCATCTTTGCATTTATGGGCACTGGCATGGAGTATGTCAACAGGAATCAGAAGTCCAAGAAGTGCCTCTGCTGTATTAAGGAATATTGGACTTCTTAGCAATAGCTGCTTGAGATGATATTCATTTTCAATTAGTGAACTTTGTGTACCTAAGGTTTTCGGGTGCTCCTGTTGTGAAGATTTGATGATGCCTAATATGCCTTCTTTTGATGGACCTGTAACATAAAAACATTGAGAATGAATTCAGCTTGGTTGGTGGTTGGTGAATGAGTTAGACTATGTTTTAAGACGCTTTATGGTGTTTTGAATTTAAGAGTTGATCTTCCTAGCCTTCTTTTCAAGCAAATAGCTGTTTAGATGTGTTCTGGATATTTTAATGGTGACTTCATCTGCTTGGTTCTGGTGAAAACCTTAGGGAGGGATGATTCTATATAAAGCAGGAAGAATAGACTTCAACTTGTGTTTCTCTAAAGATGTTTGTTGGATAAGGAATAGGTTGTCTACTTGGCGATGGTGTTGGGGACTGGAAAGTTTCTTCTTTTTTTTTGTCAATTCTTCATTGTACTTACCTTTGAGCTGAACTGACATGGGGTAGGATGACGTAGCTTCATCTTTGTCCAGCATAGGCTCTGGATCTTGTAAAGAATTTGGAACTCCTGACCTTTTGTCATTGGTCTGCATCACAGAAGACATAAAACTTCAGAATCTAGTAGCTTCCCAAGGTTAGGTTTTATATTAAGCATAAATCAGGGGAGAAAAACAGTTGAGCATTTAGATGTTAGATGCAAATGCTGAATAGTTTCATGCTGGCATTATTTACTGAATGTGAAAGAAGACTATCTTACAGTAGCTTGTGGAGCTGTTGCACCCTTATCTCTTGGACTTGGGCAGCTGTCTCTTATGGGATGGTTGAAGGTGGAATTAGGTTCAGCCTTTTCCTGCGGTACCAAATTCATTGGTTTGCTGGCTATTGCTTCCCTGGACATCCTGATACTTATTTCGCCTTTTTTGAATCTGTTGATCTCTTCTACCTTCTGCTGTTTTAGATGTTGTAAAACTGAAATCTGTTGCTTCAAGGGTCGACTCCTGGTATTGGTTGATCTATTTTCTCTAGTTTCCACTTCATCTACTTTTCCGTCTCTCTTTTGGGAGTTGACTCTTTTCAGCATGTCTCTGTTACTCAATTTCTCTTGTCTTGGTTGTACATTCACAGCCTCTGAAAGCACCTGTGGAGTAAATATTTTTACTCTTTTGACATCAGTATCTGTTTGTGCTCCTGATCTTTCATCTGGTGAGAGAATGTTGAGTTTGTGGTTGGTGGTGATTCCATCATTGATGAGATCTTCATTTTGAGATCCTTTAGATGGTAATTTGTTAAAAGCTTCTTTGGAGCTTCGCTCTCTAGCTGTGGCATGATCCATTTGTGGCAGCTTCTTTTGCAAATTTCTTATGTCATCTGTCGGTTTCAGTGAATTTTTCAACAATGCTCCAGTTCCCTTGGGATTGTTTACTTGCAACTTGCCTTTTCTGTTTGGGCTCCTTTTTTCATCCTGATGAAGCTTTGCACCTTGGGATTGAGATTCTTGAGGCTGATGAGATCCTCTGTTGTGTGGGGCTTTCTGATGATTGCTCAACTTGCTCGACATATGAAAAATGCCAGCATTGTTCTTTTCTTTATGATGTATATGTTTCTCAACTCCTTTGTCTTGCTTAGAGTCAGCAGCTTCTTGGTTTCTGTTTGCTTGTGGTACCATCCTCTGCAAGTCATCTGAGAAGAATGCTTCATTGTTTACACCTCTCTCTATGATTTCCCAATCCCTGGCATTGGGTTTCTCCTGCTTTGTCTCCTTTCCTTGTTTGTCTTGTTGAATTCCAGTTATTTTCATCTGCAGTTTATTTATTTTGATGGTAGGCTTTGAGATTGATATGAAGTCCATATTTTCCAGATCTTTTGAACCCCTGAAGTTTGGTGCTTCTTCATGAAACACGGATTTGAGGCTGCCATTCTGAGGTACCAGGAATTTGTCTGCCGCGAGACCAAGGCTGGTGCCTGGAGTTGCATAGATGTTTGCATGCAACCCCTGCAGCCTGGCTGTTTGGGTCCTTTGAGATGAAGGACTTTTGTATTTCATAAGAGTCCTTTCTTGTTTTTTGACCCTTCCTTCTGTTTGCATTGCACTCTTGCTTACTTTTTCTGGCTTTAAGACCCTCTCTTTCTCTGCTCCATTCTTTGGGTCTATGTTTGGGGGAAGTTCTTCGAGTCCCATCAGTTTTGCAATGACATTTGGGATTCGCTCTTTTCCTGCTTTTGAGTTGGATGAATTTGAGCGCTTCATGGGTTCTGATGATGCAGTAAGGGTGCTTGAACCTGGACTGCAGCTTATGGCCCTCCTGTGAGAGACTGAATTGGATGACATGGTTGGAGTGTGGTTATTGGAACTGAAGTGAGCTGATTCTGTATGGTATGATAGAGCAAGCGGTTTTTGTTTTAGGAGGCTGACCTTTGTGACCTTTGGGGCATCTTCAGGATAACTTCTGGAGGGGCCATTAAAAGAGAGCTTTGGTTGGTTCACTTGCTTATGTTTGTTCCCTTCGATAGTGATTTCTTCATCATCTTCATCCGCGAGCAGTCTGATCCGTTGTTTTCTCTGTGGACTAATCTTATACTCCGAAGCTTCTTGCAGGTTTATAAGCATCCTTAGTGACTCATCCAATTCCATGGCTCCTTTTAGTAACTCCTTTCCAATATCCATGGAGTATCTGTCAAAATTACGGCCATTGGAGCAGGCCCCAAGTATTTGGTTTAACTTTTGAACACCTTTTGATATTGCTTTAATGTGGAGATGAGAGAGAGTAGGGGAACGACTGTTTGAAGGTCTACTGCTAACTAAGCTGCTGCTACTGCTGTTGTCCATCTGCCCAAACTCTACTGATCTCCTAATGTGATGCAGGTAACCCAACACTGGGTTGCCTGAGGATGTCAAATTTCTTAGAGTGCCACCATTTTGAAGTGCAAAAGTAAGTGCCATCGATAGATCCCCAATATTTTCAGAGTTCCGAGCTCTCCCTACTTGAACAATCTCTTTTGAAGCTCCCTCATTTGGGGGTGGCCTATTATGTCTAGTACCAAACCTTTTGTTCTGGTCTCCCATTGAAGAACTAATCTGCAACAAATGGAACATCACTGATGTATGTGCCAATTCTACTCGTATAATTAGATAGAAACCATGGGGAGGGGGAGGGGGAGGGCAAGGAAGGGGGTGCAGAAAAAAAGGGCGAAGAGATTACTGTTTCACGTGTGTTTACTGATCTTGATCCTTGCATGGGTTTTCTGAAGTTTCCACCTGCAGTTGCCAATCTAATAGTTAGAGAAAACCATAAGCACTAGGAGTGAGTAGTCAGGTATTGCTCATATGGCCTTCTATCTGCAGGTCAGGGTTGTTATATCCTTTTCTTTTTCTCCCCTTCCCCAAGAAGAGAGGAGGGGGGGGGGGGTGCGAGAGGACTGCCTTATCAAAATTACTTTTAGTTTTATAAAGGCAGCATCGATCATGAAGAGCAATTCCTGTATACTATGACTTCAGATTAACAGAATGAAAGTCGATGCTTGCATAAGTTTCTGGAGGTCAAACCGAGGTGGCGAACACAGTTTAAGGATATATTATGTATGTAAGCACAGGCTTGGTGAATTCTATTACAGGATGTTTGTTTTCCCTCTCTGTGACTTACCTCTCTGCATCTGCTTTGAGTAGTTTGAAGTATGAGACATTGTCATCTCCTCATTCCGCATCCTTAGATCATCCAATAGCTTCCGACTCAAATCCGATCTCTTTGCCATCTTCTGCTTTCAGTTGGAATTCATGTCTAGCCTTCAGCTCTTCCAGTTTGCATTCTTCCCCACCCAAAAAAGAAGAAAAGCTTAAAGTGCTGATTCTTCCAGCTTGCAAAGGGAAGAATCCTCTCTGTTCCTGTTTCGGTTTCTGTCTTTACAGGGTAGAGAATGCAGCAATGTTTTCATTCTGTGTACTTGAGATAATTCTTTCACTGTGGAGGGGGTGAGGTGGGGAGTCCTCTCGAAAAGAAACAAAAGTTAGTGGAGATTTAGCTGGAAGTTTGACGTGAAGGATTGATCTTTCTTCATTGATGCCTAAGGTGCCTGACCTTCATTGTCATTTAAGCAAAGCCAAGAACTGCTAAGGGCTTGTTTTCCAAGTCTTCTGATACTTTGGTTTCGTTTTCTTTTTTTACCCTTCCTCTGAGAATTTCAAATTTATTCACATTTAACCAGAAGGCCTCAACAACCATAAAGGGCTAAAACACAAGCCTCAACCTGTGCTTCAGCAATACAAGTTGAAACCCATTTAGTGTGTGTGTTCTGTATCATTTTATGGAACTGCTTTATTACTATAATTGGATTAACAGAAAATATATGAGATGAGAAAGCTCCATTGTCTTTCGCACATGTAGAAGGATGGGTTCCCTTTGAAAGCTGAAACGTCCCTCTCATCTTTCACCCAAAAGTGAAAGTTAGAAGAACATCTAATTCTGTGTTTGGGTGATTGCACTTTGCCACTTTCATAGGCAGCGAAAGATAGTAGTAGAGTATAAACCTAAAAGACTTGAAGAGGCCCATTCAGGAACGAGAAAATTATATCGACTTGGATTAGATCTTGATGAAATAATACATCAATGAGAGGTTATTTTGATAAGTTTAATGAGTTCTTTTTTATGTTATAAGTAGCCAAAACTTATCTTTCTTGAGAGATGGAAGAAAAAGGCCCCTCCTTAGTTTTTTTTTTTTTTTTTTCAACCAACCACAACCTAAAAGCATTTGGATCTCCTAAAAAAATGAGAGAACATCCAGGTCTTGGCTGTGTTGGGCTACGGGCCCAATGAAAGCCCAACCCTACTTGAACTGAAGTTTTGATTGCCTAACCCAAGCCCAATGGGACGCGCCTGATACAAAGTTTCTTCGGATTTGAACTCCTTGGGATCAAGTTTTCTTTTCACTAACAGTGAAGTTACACTATTATTGGACTCTGGATTTATCATTGACTCTACTACCCCGTATTTTTCATGGTCCAAAATACTCTTCTACAGTTCAATCAGAGGATCGGATGGGATGGATGAAGAAATTCTCTCTTCACTGTGGGTGGAGAGAAACTGATTCCTTAAAGATGAATATAGAACCAAACATTGCAAGTCCCCATGAATGGAACTGTGCTGTTGCTACCTCATGACTTCAAGCAAAACTCTTATCTTTTCATTCCTATACAATTTCATTTGGACTGGGTTTCCCTGAGGCATCGTTCCGCTCACCATGTGGCATCAGGGTCACTCAAGGTGGGGTTTTTTTGGG
>NC_056559.1:11516211-11520529 GCF_013358625.1 Macadamia integrifolia | reverse complement strand
GAGAGGGTGTGGGACGCGGGATCTCCGACCCTAGGATCACACGATGAATTTCACCGCATAGTCCAGTGAAACTTCTTCCATCTCCATTTGCTGCTAAGAAACTGACAATAAACTAAGCGATTGAGGTGGCATTCATCATTGCAAGGTTTCAAAATTTGAGAGAATTTTCACAAGAGCAGTAAATCTAGTTCTGTATCTTTATGACTCTTCATAGAATATAGAAATTGTTGCATATGCCCCCAGAAGAAATCAACTCACACCAACCTATATTAGTGTTTGATTACACTAATTTGGACTTAATCCACCATTAGTTTTTGGGAAATCATTTCTGTTCCAATTAGCTGATTGTGTCATTGACTTTAGGGTCTAATGTAGTTGTGGGAAACACTCAATTCTTTTTGTATTATTGAACAATTAACTACTACCTTCCCTGGTGACTTGTTTGAATATAGCTTGTTCTTCATTATCTTGCGCATACAATCAATATATAAGTTTTTGGCTTATTTATCAACATCCATGAAGCTCATTTATGGTATCACCCCACCTCTCACCCCCCACCCACCCCCCACCCACCCCAAAAAAAGAAAAACGAAGTAAAATAATAATAAAGAAGGAAGAAAGGGACCTCATCTTTAGCCAGGGCATCTTAAATATGGGGTCCATTACCTGATAGTGGTTCAGATTGATGATTGAAGACACTAGGGGTGTCAATTATGGGCCCGGAGCGGCAGGCCCAATCGAGCTTGACCATTTAAAGTCTGAATCATATCTGCCCGATTAATAAACTGTTGGGCTGCCTGATCGACATGACTGATTAATAGCCCAATTCCGGCCGACATGTTTAAAGCCCGTTCATAGCCCTCTTATAGCTCGTTTAGAGTCTGTTTACTAAATTTGATACATTTAATGATTTTGTAAATCTAGATCATAGCCCCTTTAGAATAAATGTATTATCAGACAGTTTAAAGCCCGATTAAGGTCCATTTAACCCCAATAAAGACCTGGACCCAATTGACAGTTTATAAATGGGACCATGCCCAGCATATGAGGACTGATTACTTAAACAGGGCCTGACCACCGTGCAAAGTCCTGATGTGAGGAAGCCTGAAAGACCCGACCAAAACCGACCCAACCTATTGACTCCCTTAAAAGAAGCCCTTTTTCAAAAGTTCAGGCACTATGATTGTTAAATATCAAACTCTCACCATCATCAAAACCAACTTGAATGTTTTTAGCAAGAGTTTAAATCACAAGCTGCCGAGAGGAACGGGAAGCTGCAAGTGGGCAATTGTGCCAGGCCTCTGATGCACTAAGCTATGGCCTTTTGGGCTAATTCTCTCTGGCACAGGTAGGTAAGTTTTGGCCCATCCTCGTTACCCATTTTGGAGCCCTACAGCGTTGGAATTTGTAGAAAATTCAACTTTCACAACGTTTTTTGGGGAAGCCGTAGAAACAACTTTTCCTGTAAATTCCCTTGAGCGCTTCGACATGGAACCTAACACACGGACAAATGCCACAAGGTACTCTAGGGCGTTGAATCTGAGCTGCCGCCTCTATTACGCAATAGAGGAGCCTCGCCTAAGGGTGCTACAGTTTCAGACACTGGAGGGGGGTATTATGGAAAACCCATCATATGAAAGGGTATGTGTGACATTTTAAGGGAATGCGACAGTGTTTTGGTAGCCAATGTGCAATTTGGGTTTTGAGCTTGTGTCATGGGGAATTTAAACCCTAATTTATATCAATAGAAACGAAAATATTCATCATACACCAAAGCAGGTTTGGGTAGAAACTTAGTGAACAGATCAGGTCCACGTACGAGAATGTTCTCATATGTCTCTGGTCCATAGATTTAGAATCTATTAAATGAAGAAAGAGAATTTATTCTAAATCCACGGACTAAGGTCGTTCTCATACGTTCATATACATGAACCTGATCCGCTCTCAAAAACTTGATCATGCTAGCAAATTGGGCTGGATACTTGTTAAGGTGTCTATGCCCAAGCCCATCCCATAAAAGCTTAGTATCATCTCCCCATTCTGAAAAACTAGGAATAGGACGTCTGACATATCTGGTCGTTATTGACAACATTTTATGTTACAATCCCATATTAGTTTCTTACCACCCAATATATATATATATATTTATATATATATATATATATATATTTAAATTATAAATATAAATCCCATATTTTCACACCTTCTGATAATGTTATATTAAGTCACTTTCAAATTATTTCAGAAATAATTTTTTATTTCAAAAATAACTTTTGAGAATAAGATAATGGGTAATTTGCTTGTGTGTATATGCTAATTATATTTTGGGAAAAAGGACTTTGAGAGTGTAACACTTGCATCCAAACTTAGGAGGAGGTGAAATGACCACCTCACCTCCAATGAAAGACAGAAATTTTGTCCCGTTCATGCTACCCCATGCTTTCCCATTGGCCCCTGTTGATGCTTTCTCCCCATACCTTCCCACCCCATTTTTTATTTTATTTTATTTAATCACAAGTGTACGCTAGTAGCAGGGTTTTTATTTTTCTCCACATTTTGTAAGACTTTAGGTTCAAGATACTATGGTAGTGAAAAGGAGAAGTGATTTACTGATTTACAATGTGAAACACCTAGTTGCAACAGCAAGGAAGTCCCATGATCTGCAAGCTAAATGTAAGCAAATGCCATGCAGGTTCCTTCTTATCGTGGAAGTGGAAGTCCACTGTGGGCTTTCCATGAAATTTCTCGACCTCTTATAAAAGAGAGATGAGAGATATGAGGAATCTCTTTTACATGGCTTTGTTTAGAGAAGTCTTCTCAAATAGTCCATAATTTTTTTAATCATGACGATGGCTGATAGTGATAAGTTAGACCATTGGCTATTTTAGAACACTCATTGGGTTGTCTATAAATCCTATTGCATCATTTTTCTTTGATTTTATCATCTTTATATCAATCATATGGTTTATCATCTATTTAAATTTAAATCCAATTAACATATTGTGTGGCAGACTTTTTGTATTATTTAGAAGCCATGCCATGTAAGAAACATGTTTCCTTTCGTTTTTCATTAAAAAAAAAAAAAACCCTTACAATAGACTTATTTAGTTATTTATGAGTTTTTATCTTTCCAGATGATTAATTTAGGGGAAGAAGCCATAGGCATTACTAGTGTGTTACTCTTTGCACCTTCGTAATAATAAGCTAGGTAGGTTTCTTTATGTGCACTAGACATGTAAAAAACACATATTTATAGAGAGTTTACTCCCTTTTATTTGCTCAATCTTTGGGAAGAGGATGCCTACAATAAACAAATTTGAGAATTGGTTTACAAAAAATTTGTATCAAATCTAAATTGTTTTGAAAAAATCAGGAAAACTCATAATTTGGAGAGTATGAAAATAATTCAACTTAAAATGAATTAAGCATAAGTTTTAACTTTAAAATTTTTGGGGAAAAATTTACTTGCACCATGCGGTGAATATACCATTTAGCCATAAATGGCAGTCAATATCTACCCCCCATTTATGAATTGTTGATAATACCCCTTACTATTCCCTTATAGGCTTATACCCTATGAACACTATCCGAAAGCCTATGTGGCTGAAGAAAAACTCGGTTTAATTATTTTTTAACTTAGAATTTGTCAACTATGTGAATGTTAGAGATGATCTTTTTTTTGGGGGGTGGGGGAAGGGGAACACGAAGGTTACATTTGGTTTCAATGGAAATAAAATGGAAAGAAAGTGAAAATTTTTATACTCAATACTCAATACTCAACATGATTATGATAGTATTAAAAAAAAATCTTAAAATTCTTATCATGTTTAGTAAGGTTACTTTTTAGATGTAATTTTTATTTTTATTTTCAAAGGATTTGAATGCAAAATAAAGTAAAATCTAACATTCAAAGATGAAATAATTTGAAGTTAGTGATATAACCATGTGAGGTAATGATTACAAAAAGTTTCCTATTTTAGGTTTGAAATTTGTGACTCTTGCCTTTAATTTCCCTTGGAGATAATCAAAGCTTAAAGAATGATCAAGAGAAACCACTTTCAACCCAAGGGGGTAGCGTAGTTGGTGAGCAACGAACTTGGTACGAGCCATAAACTTGGAAATCCTAAGTTTGACTCCCACTAGACACACCTTAGGTCACTCACACGGGGGTGTTTAGTGCTATTCATTGCTTTCAATGAAAGTTAAATGATTCTCATTCAATCTCGGTATGACCAGATCCATGCGGTTGTGGGATCAGTATGGGTCCGCAGGACTAGTTAGACTAAAGGCTTGGACACCAGTCATTAGCACAAAAAAA
>NC_056559.1:11510538-11516191 GCF_013358625.1 Macadamia integrifolia | reverse complement strand
CCAACTTGAATGTTTTTAGCAAGAGTTTAAATCACAAGCTGCCGAGAGGAACGGGAAGCTGCAAGTGGGCAATTGTGCCAGGCCTCCGATGCACTAAGCTGTGGCCTTTTGGGCTAATTCTCTCTGGCACAGGTAGGTAAGTTTTGGCCCATCCTCGTTACCCATTTTGGAGCCCTACAGCGTTGGAATTTGTAGAAAATTCAACTTTCACAACGTTTTTTGGGGAAGCCGTAGAAACAACTTTTCCTGTAAATTCCCTTGAGCGCTTCGACATGGAACCTAACACACGGACACATGCCACAAGGTACTCTAGGGCGTTGAATCTGAGCTGCCGCCTCTATTACGCAATAGAGGAGCCTCGCCTAAGGGTGCTACAGTTTCGGACACTGGAGGGGGGTATTATGGAAAACCCATCATATAAAAGGGTATGTGTGACATTTTAAGGGAATGTGACAGTGTTTTGGTCGCCAATGTGCAATTTGGGTTTTGAGCTTGTGTCATGGGGAATTTAAACCCTAATTTATATCAGTAGAAACGAAAATATTCATCATACACCAAAGCAGGTTTGGGTAGAAACTTGGTGAACAGATCATGTCCACATACGAGAATGTTCTCGTATGTCTCTGGTCTGTAGATTTAGAATCTATTAATTGAAGAGAGAGAAAATTTATTCTAAATCCACGGACTAGGGTCGTTCTCATACGTTCATATACATGAACCTAGGGGTGTCAATTCCTAAACCGAACCGGTAAAACCGGCCGGACCGAACCGATAACAACCCGGACCGAACCGAACCGAAGCCTTATTGGTTCGGTTCGGTTTCAAGTATTGTAACCCCAAAACCAAACCGAACCGCACCGAAAACCGGATGAACCCGAAACCAAACCGAAATCGGCTCAAAACCCGGACCGAAACCGAAACCAAACCGGTAAGAAACCGAAACACTCCAAAATTCATTAAAAAAATTAAAATTTGAATAGTTTTATATACATTTGTATGAAAAATCGAATTCAAACTAGACCAAAAATCAAAACCAACCCGGTTACAAATCGATTTAAGAAATCGAAGTTCAACAATTCATCATTTGGTTGTTTCCTAATGGCTTCATACCGGTTTAAAAAACCGATCCAAACCGAAATGAACCTAATAAATCCAAACCGGTACCAACCCGAACCCAAACCGCACCGAAACCGACACCGGACCGAAACCGATAAATCCTTATTGGGTCGGTTTCGGTCTCTTCCAAACTCACACCGAAACCGGTGGAACCGGACCGAAACCGCACCGACCCGGACCGTTGACACCCCTACATGAACCTGATCCGCTCTTAGAAACTTGATCATGCTAGCAAATTGGGTTGGATACTTGTTAAGGTGTCTATGCCCAAGCCCATCCCATAAAAGCTTAGTATCATCTCCCCATTCTGAAAAACTAGGAATAGGACGTCTGACATATCTGGTCGTTATAGACAACATTTCATGTTAGAATCCCATATTAGTTTCTTACCACCCTATATATATATATATATATATATTTTTTTTTAATTATAAATATAAATCCCATATTTTCACACCTTCTGATAATGCTATATTAAGTCACTTCCAAATTATTTCAGAAATAATTTTTTATTTCAAAAATAACTTTTGAGAATAAGACAATGGGCAATTTGCTTGTGTGTATATGCTAATTATATTTAGACTTTGAGAGTGTGACACTTGCACCCAAACTTAGGAGGAGGTGAAATGACCACCTCACCTCCAATGAAAGACAGAAATTTTGTCCCGTTCATGCTTCCCCATGCTTTCCCATTGGCCCTATTGATGCTTTCTCCCCATACCTTCCCACCCCATTTTTTTTTATTTTATTTAATCACAAGTGTACGCTAGTAGCAGGGTTTTTATTTTTCTCCACATTTTGTAAGACTTTAGGTTCAAGATACTATGGTAGTGAAAAGGAGAAGTGATTTACTGATTTACAATGTGAAACACCTAGTTGCAACAGCAAGGAAGTCCCATGATCTGCAAGCTAAATGTAAGCAAATGCCATGCAGGTTCCTTCTTATCGTGGAAGTGGAAGTCCACTGTGGGCTTTCCATGAAATTTCTCGACCTCTTATAAAAGAGAGATAAGAGATATGAAGAATCTCTTTTACATGGCTTTGTTTAGAGAAGTCTTCTCAAATAGTCCATAATTTTTTTAATCATGATGATGGCTGATAGTGATAAGTTAGACCATTGGCTATTTTAGAACACTCATTGGGTTGTCTATAAATCCTATTGCATCATTTTTCTTTGATTTTATCATCTTTATACCAATCATATGGTCTATCATCTATTTAAATTTAAATCCAATTAACATATTACGTAGCAGACTTTTTGTATTATTTAGAAGCCATGCCATGTAGGAAACATGTTCCCTTTCGTTTTTCATTAAAAAAAAAAAAAAAAAAAACGGTTACAATAGACTTATTTATGAATTTCTTGTTAGAACTCCCTATGGGTTTGAGATTGAAACCCTATGGAGGAAACCACACAGGAAAAACAAGAACACAAATCTAATAAAATTATAGAGGATCGATTTGTACCTTTCACCTAGTATGCTGAAGATGATTGATGTTGGTCACTCCCACTTTCGCTTTATTGGCTTGGCTATGGATCTTCTACAACCCCTTAAACCTCATTGATCGGTTTTCTCACTTTAGTGGTAAAGTGGGGAAGAGTGAATAATGGTTGTAGGGACCCAAAACCTAGTATTTATAATACTGTCCTGCACTCAAAACCCTAAACCACAATGGGTTGAGCCAGCATATCCCTAAGCTTGAGAGTGGACCGAACCGGTTCATGCAATTTGACTCTCACCCATTTAATCAACCCGAATAATTAATTTAGCCCATAAATCCAACAATCTCCCACTTGGGCTACATTAATTATAAGGATGTCTTTTAAATTGGTGTGGCCATAGAATCTTATTACATTAACCGCTCTTACTGTGATTCAGTTGAAAAACCACTCACATCGAATAACAGCAGAAGATACACCTCAATATACGGCATACAACTTTCTGTTATTACAAACATAAGTAAGTTTCTTAACACGAATCTATGTGGGATACCATCATAGAAATATTGACATATCCTCAAATTACACTGTTGTCATTCTATATAGGTCCTTAACTGAGATATTAACCTTCACTGTGGCAAATCGCCTTTGATCTGTGGTTAATATCTAACTGTGGCCTTCCGCCTATAAACTGTGGCAAATATTGCCTATGAACTGTGACAAATACTGTCTTAAAATGTGGCAAACATTACCTTTTGAACTGTGGCAAAATATTACCTATAACCAAGACAATTACTGCCTATAAAAACATTCTTAAATGAAATCATAAACCAACTATTTCAATAAATAACTGTGCATAATGTAAATGCTAAAACTTAACCATTATTCATCAAACTGTGCCCCAAAACATACGGGCTAAGGTTCAAAACATAAACAAATACTAAACAAAATCAAAGCTCCCACTAATCAAGCATTTCAAATAACTGTATGTAAAGAAATCCTAACTACTTGATAGAACCAAATTTTACTTGCTCTCAATTGCTGATGATCAGTCTACCTCACCCTTTATTAGTATCATTCTGCTTATCAACCCCAGAATTCTTCCTTTTCTCTAACCATTTCTTGAAAATAAAACAGTCCTTCTTCACATGTCCTTTCTTATGGCACCAGAAACACTCTACGTTGTTGGTATTCTCTTCATCCTGAGCCTTTTGAGATGTGTCAAGTTCTTGAGAACTATTAGTCCTGTTATATGGCTTGACGCTTCCTCTGTTGAAAAACTTTTTGTTCCTTCTGCTTGGTCCACCAGAAGATCCCTTGTGGAAAGTTGCATGTGCACTCTCAAACCTAGTTTGTTTCAATTTTTCTTCCTCTTGAGTGCAAATGGAAATGAGTTCATTTAGGCTCCAATCATCTTTCAGTGCAATGTAGGTAGATTGGATAACCTTATACTGACTAGGGAGGGTATTCAGTGCAATATGTACAATATATTCTTCATCGATCTGTATTCCAAGATCCTTAAGTTTACCAGCATCAGTAGCTACACCCAAAATGTATTCTCTAACACTCCCACATCCATCATACCTTGTATTCATTAGCCTGGTCATCAATGTGGTTTTCTCAGCTTTCTTGTTGTGTTGAAATCTACCTTTAATAGCATCCAGGAATTCTTTTGCAGTGTCTTTGATCTCTATATTCCCACGTATAA
Source organism: Macadamia integrifolia (assembly GCF_013358625.1). Classification (NCBI taxonomy): domain Eukaryota; kingdom Viridiplantae; phylum Streptophyta; class Magnoliopsida; order Proteales; family Proteaceae; genus Macadamia; species Macadamia integrifolia. Next base: position 11,511,926 of record NC_056559.1, on the reverse strand, counting down.
TTTCAGGAACTGCCTTTTTTAAAACCAGTATGCACTTTCTGTTTGCTTCAGTCCATTTCTTAAACTTGGTCCTTTCAGCACTTCTGCTCGAGTCTGTGAGAGGCTCAGGTTTAGGCTCCCTAAGTGCCAAGTCTAAGTCAAGAAGACCTAAATGCAATTCTAATTCCTCCACCCACTTTTGATAGTTGTTACCAGTGAGTATTGGGATGGAAGATACATAACTTGAGGGAACTGCCATCTTACTACAGCAGTAACAACAACACAATACATGGCAAATATCAAAATATAAACCATAATATAAAAGCATGTAATACCATCAATATATTTTAAATAAGAGTTACAACTAAAAATGTATCCCTATCCTTTGGGACAGGAATTAGCTGATGCTCTTATATTATTCTTTCAACTGTGAAAACAACACTAACTTTGGAATTCAATCACCTTTGGGCAAAAGAACTCCAAATTCAATGTCCCTTTCTGAAATGTGGATGATTATCCTCAAACCTTGATGACATAACCTTTGGGAAAGTATCACCTTTACTGTTGGAGAAGATACAATAGAACTGAATGTACCACTTTGGTGGGTTTCACTCAGTTCTATCATATCTTTCCCATTGGAGATGTATATCTTTATGTTCAAAACATACATATAAATGTCACTAGGACAACAATAACCATACAAGAGTCACAATCGCAACTACATTCCTATCCTTTGGGCTAAGAATGCACTGGTCCTCTTGTAAATTTGTATTTACTGTGAAAAGGACAATAACTTTTGAAATCCCCTCACCTTTGGGCTTAGGAACCTCTAGGTTACTGTCATTTTCTTAACTTTGGTGACATCACCTTTGGGCAAATGTCACCTACATTGTTTCCCTGTGGAAAATCATGAAATAATAAGATGTACCACTTTGGTGGATTCCACCTCATCATTTCATGGTTTCCTAAAGCAAAATTACTTTGCAACTAAGAATGAGCGGAAGCTTACACCATTTTCCATATTAATATATCTCAATTTAAAAAAAAAACTTCTCAATTTCATGGTAACCAATAACATATATATTTTTCAAAGCATTGATTTATGCCATTTTGTTTCAATGATTGAAACTAAATACAACATAAAATTTCAAATAAACATGTCATATTAAAAAATTAGATCATTAAATGTGGCTCGAAACAAGAAATCCAACGCAAAAAACAGATTTCAATTTGGCCTTAAAACGAACCTTTAAATGAAATTTAAAGTAGTTTAAATAAAAACGCCCTTTTTGTTTCAATGATTGAAACTAAATACAACATAAAATTTCAAATAAATATGTCATATTAAAAATTAGATCATTAAATGTGGCCCGAAACAAGAAATCCAACGCAAAAAACAGATTTCAATT
>NC_056559.1:11504809-11510518 GCF_013358625.1 Macadamia integrifolia | reverse complement strand
AAAAAAAAAAAAAAAAAAAAAAAAAAACAAGAAACCACTTTCACATTTCCATAAATGTATAGATTCTTTACTATATTCTACCATTTAATGTAGCTTACATGGATAGATAAATGTACGGATACTCTTTCTTTTTTTTTTTTTTTTGCTGCAGTCCTATGCCATTTTCTTTGTAAATATTGATATTTCAATAAAATGTTATGGAATTTTTTTTTATTTGGTAAGTGGATAAATCTATTGAAATAAAATTTAACCTGAGTAGAGAATGATGAGGAAATCTCCAAAATCTTTTAGCATTAACAAAATTACCATGTGTTGATATATATGATAAACTCATTAAAGTTGGCAAATAATCATTCCAAGGTCAATAATAATAATGGTCCTTAATGTTAAATAGTTATCGTGTGCTTCATTGTTGCCTGGTGAAATTTAGCATTTCACCACTAGTCGCATTAATTGTTAGTATATGACAATTAGATATATAACATACACCCATATGACAATGGTCAAACTTTAGAGGGTTCTGCTAGGGTGGGTTAGTTGTATGAACTATTTCACTCCCAATAAAATTTAAATTGTTTGTTTAATAGGGGTGAAATTTTGGGAAAACATATTGATAATTGTGGTCAGCCCACGTGGATTTCATATTTTCCCACCCAAGCGCTCATCAATAGGAACTTTGGCAAACTCCATTTGAAAGAGTCACTGTCGACGTTGTTATCCCACCACCATTGCAACAAGTCACAACAAAATTACCGCCACCTCATCTCTTTGATCGGATCCGACGCCGAGCATGAGGAAAGCAGAACACCCCCAACTCTTTGGGCCTTTTCATCCTTGCAAAAGGTCACAACCGACCCTTGCCGCGATGGGATCTGACGCCGCCCAAGCTCGACAGCAGTTGCAAAGGGCTCAACACATGGATAGCATGTCTGAGAACGAATCTCTAAAGATTTAGAGCAGATTCAACCCTTGCCTCGACCGGATCCGACACCCCCAACTCTAAAGATTCGGAGGAAGAAGGAAGTGAGAGATCTGAAAACGAATCTCAGCTCTTTCCGTTGCCATTTCGCTGCTGCAAAAGGAAGAGAGAGATCTGAGAACACTCTTGCGGCTGCTCACGTCGCCGTTGCTTCTCTCTCTCTCTCTCTCTCGTTCACGGTGCTACAGACTGCTACTGTTAAATGGGGATTCCAGCCAGTCTTTGCAACCAGGGAAGTTGAAGAACGCTTCTCTTTCCTTATCTCCCTCTCTCTTCCAACCAAATGTTGTTGGGGTGGGAACTTCTTCTCTTTCTCTCAACTTTCCTTTCCCTGTCTTTCACCCCACTAACATGTAGGTCTCATACTGATAGCACTCCCACCCCCAACTCCCCTCTAAAACGGCCCTAAATGAGAAGAAGAAATGGTTCAAATTTGCAAAAATACCCATTTCTAAAAATTTAAGTCATTTAATTGAAAATTTTGCACTGAGATGAGTGCCAAGTCTTCTATGACATGGACATTCTCATAAAACTATCACACCATTATTGGAAAAATAAATTTCAATAGGCATGCAGAAGTGTAGAAGAACCGAAATCTTAAAAAACAAAAATATTAACAAATAAGTTAAAAATAGCATCTTTCATGACATCAGTGTTGCATTTTTTTGGTAAACACCTCAGTATTGCATTTTAATTAAAGAGATATTTCATGCCGATCATATTGTTGCTTATATGGCATCATATATGTTATTGGTGCATCTCTAAATGGCCAATAAATTAATAATTAAAATCATTGATCCTTATTGAATGATTATCACGCGACGATCCCTTCACCCAAAAAAAACATGTTCACAATTATTTTAAAAATATTTATTTATTTATTTATTTATTATTATTATTATTATTTTACAATATTGATACTAACAAAGCAAATTGGATCTAAACTTGCAAGTTCAAATTAATAAACTTATGTGGAAAAACACAATTGAGCTCATTCATTTGACTCACTTTCTAAATTAAGTGCAAACATGTCATTGAGAGATTTCTACAAACATATTCATGATGTCCTCCAAGACATCAAAATCTACACGGTTAAAATATAACCTTATAGTGTGTAATGTATTAGTGCACATGACTATTAAAATTTAATATTATAAGTTTTAAATTGATACCCAACATGTTTATTAAAAAAAAATAATAATAAGAAACTAAAATAATGAAACTTGAGGAAGGAACAATGTTATTTGTGGAGGAGGGCTGATGTAAATTTTGTAATATTTTGCTCTTTCCATCCACAACTTCATATACCATTCTCCTGCCCAAAGGAGGGAAGAGGTAGGAGGGCTTTTACCAGACCAGCCGTTATCATGTTGCTTTCTGACCATTATGAAGTTTATCAAAACTATCAAACATATAATAAGTATAGGATGGATGGGACTTATATTTTATCAATAGATATAATTTGTATAATAAACATATGATGTCCCTTGTCTCAACACATCATTGATTAGATAATTGAAATACAAAAGGACAATTCCAATACATAATGGCTCATGAGGTTGAAATGAGTCAGAAAACTTGAAATTGGGCAACCTAGAGGCTAGTTCGGGGCACACTGGAGTTGTCACGGTCTGTCTCTCTTACCACTTGTTTTGAAGTTTGGATAAAACTTATTCCTAAAAATTAGTCATTAAGGAGGAGTCCAAGTCCTTGTAAAACTTATATCAAATTATTTACATTTGACATAGAATCAATTGCTTTCGTATGAAATACCAACATTTACTTCAGCTTCCAAGTAAAATTTGTGCGTCTCGAAGCACAAAAAAACAACTACCTTTCTTCGTCCGAGGTGGTCATTCTTACTTTGCACAGTTCAAATCTAACCACCCGTGTCACCCATCCATGGGTTGCCCAGATGGTTAGGGAGAATTGAAGGGTCTCAGGTTTGATTCCCCATCTGTGCATCTGTGATTTTAGTAGAGACTGTGGCGATTGGTTACTGTGCTAGTCTCCCTGAGGATTAGTTGAAGTGCACATAAGCGGGCCCAGGCACCATGGTTAACAAAAAAAAAAAACAAAACCACCTATGTCACTTAGCCTATGAAGGACTTGTAGCATCCTTTTCTTGTTAAAAAAAAAATAAATGTTAATCTTTATGACAATAGACATTATTATCATTACAAGCTTTGATTATGGTCAAGGTCTAGCTCATTTAATTTTCCATTATTTTAAACCTTTCGGTCTAATGATTCAAAGTAATCATTGTAGTAAAATAGAGAGCAAAATAGGCCATATTACTTGCACAAGCATTTATAAGAAAACATCTGGTGGAGCTTAATTTAAGCAACTTGGTTTTCCCTTTTTATTTTTCTCCTTTAATGTCCTCTCTTAAACCCATATGTAAGGGCCATCTTTTTATGGTTTTCATCTTTTTTATCTTCATGGTCTGTGATTTCTAAAGTTTGAGACATAATTAAGGTAATAAAGGGAAAAGGGTAATAATCAATCTTAGATGATGGATCCACTTGATCATGTTGATGAGGAGAAGAAGTATTTAATGGTATTTCAGTGAAAATCCTTTTCCACCCTTTGTAAGTGCTGTCTCATTTCAGTGTAAATCATGTGATAGGGTAAACCTAAAGGAGACTCACCCAAAAGGACCTTAGATATTACTTGTCTTCTTCCCTTATACAACCTAGTTTTCATCAAAATCAACATACAAACTTGCAAGTTGCAACTATTGTTTGTCTCATACCAATAGGGTTGGTAGCCTAATGGTGAAAATGCCCTCAACCCACCACCGTTCGAATCGACTGGTTGTGGGTTCGAGTCTTGATATGTTCATTATCGCTCATTGGTCCTGCGAGAGTCCCGTTTGCCATATGAGGGCTTGTCTTTGGGCTATGATCACTACCATAGAGCACCATTTTTTCATTATCAAAAAAAAAAATCATTATTTGTCTCATCAATATTATTAAAAAAATATATACTTAAACTCTTTCATTCCATTATATAGGTTGGGAAGAATTTAATTAAAGCTGTTTTGGATCTACCAGAGGCTTCAATGCTTTTGTCAAAATTTTAATATATTTTATATTAAAAAAAAAAAAATATTGTCTTGAAATATTGGTCAGGGATTCTTTTTAATTTTCCAAGAACCATTTCCTTTACCGTTTGCCTAGTTTTGTGGAGGGATATTGTGGTAATTTCAATCATTAGATTGGGAATGAATTATTTGAATTGCAATATTAGTCAAATTTCGAAGTTAAATTCAGTCATATACGTTGCCCTTCTATTTTCAGTGTCCATTTGCTTTTGACCAACCTAGAGAGAGAGAGAGAGAGAGGGAGAGAGAGAGAGAGATCTTACTCTACAATCAATTCTTTCTAAGTACTATAATTACATTAGCAAATTATTATATTACTCTAAATGTAATAATAACTAATTCATGACAAAAAAATTTAACACCTTGTTCGTTTTCATGTGAAATGCCTTAAAAGACAAAATGTATCTTGATATTCCCAATGCTTGTTTCTTCCTTTATAAAAGAAGATTAGATTTATAAAAAAATAAAAAAGTTAATGTAGTGTCGACATTTTTTTCTATATTTTGGGTTGACAATTTTATGCCTGATTAGGTATGAATAAGGCATAAAATTTGCAAGAAGAAGAAGTATCCTAACTTGTATTGAAAAATGCCATTGTCTCCAACAAAAGAAAAGAAAAAATGTGTTATGTAATTGTTTCCTATTTCTAGTTAAGAATTCGCTCAACCAATGGAATTGTTTTCCTAGTTCGCCCAATGAAATACGTCAATTATTAAAAAATATTTTATTGGTTTTGTTCAGATATTATCTTTATGACATCCAATTCTCTTATTCAACAAATGGTCCAATCATATGAAATAACTTTTTTGTCCCCTTATTATGAAATTGTTCTCTGTCTCCTTATCGGTGCACTCCCTATGCCTTGTGCTCAAATAACCTATTCCAATAACTTCATTATCCGTTTCTATACGTGAGATGGTTCTCCCCATAAGTTGTGGAGTAGTTGATATTGTCTCTCTTGATCAGCTATCATTTCGTTCCATATCATAGTTTAAATATTGCTATTCATACATTGTAGGACTTGTGTTATCAAACACTATATCTCATGTTTTTATTTAATCCAACTTTGCCATGTGCATGATAAGGGTCAAAAAATTGATTAAATAGTTAATTTTAATAAATTTATATGTTATTTGAAAATATGATGAAATAATTTAGTAAATGATGATTGCCTATATTGCATTATGGCCGCGATGAGATCACTAAACTTGATATAAATATATAGTACCTCTCTAATGATTTGAATGGTCAAATCACCACATCAAACAAAATAAAGGTTTGTGACCTCTTATTATTAATAATAGATTCAAAATTTTATATTTATTTTAACAAATTTTTTTAGTAATGAAAAATGAGACTGCCTAGATTGGATATCGAAGCAGATCGTGGTATTCATATTGATTCGACCTGCACAGTCCACGTGGGCTCCATTGTTATATGTTACACATCATCTCAATGAGAATATTTATATGTGACAACCCAATTGGATGACTTTGAGTCCCATCAACCGTCCTAAAAGAATGAAGTCTATTTCGTAGAGTAACTTATTTCTAATGGCTACGCCTCCACTTTATCATAACTGACTGAACGATGGGTCCACTTTTTTTTTTTTTTTTTTTTTTTT
>NC_056559.1:11476037-11504789 GCF_013358625.1 Macadamia integrifolia | reverse complement strand
TTTTCTTTTACTCACGAAACTAGTTTGATTCAATTAAAAAAAATTATTATTATTAAGGAGAGAGGTAGGTATGTCGTCGATATCAAGTATGCTAGTAGATAGCACTAATAGGATCACATGATGGAGTATCATTCAGGAACGATATGAAGGTCATTTAAAAAAAAATGAAGAGAGAGATACACAATGAATATTAGCATACTTGATATCGGTGGTATACCTGACCTTTATTATTATTATTATTATTATTGGGAGAGGGGGAGGGAGAGGGATAGGTATACTGCTGATATCAAGTATGCTAGCGGATAGTACCAATAGGAACACATGATGAAGTATCATTTAGAAAGAATATGAAGGCCATTTCAAAAAAATGAAAAAGAGAGATAGACACAATGGGTGCTAGCATACTTGATATCGGCAACATACCTAACATTTTTCCATTATTATTATTATTATTAGACAGATGAAAACAATAGAAAAGAGAACCGACCGCTGGATCCACTAGCCTGTCCCCTTGTCTGTCCCTGCTGTTTCCGTTTGATTTAAGTTCCTCTGCTTATCAGAAAAACCAAAAAAAAAAAAGATTTAAGTTCTCTAGATTTTTATGATGTCATTAGGGCAGCTGACTCAGCAGGCACGTATACTGACATTTTATTGTGAAATGGAGAAGACCGTTACCCAATTACCTATCACTTATTGAAACATAGTTAATATCTACAGTACCGTGCAGAAGGAGATGGAAGCGTACAACAGATTCGTGAAATGTGAAAGTCTTAAAACGCTGACGATGGTGGTGTCACCTCAAAAAGTCGATGTATGGGTGCCACGTCAAGCATGGTTCATGACTGGGTGAAACAGACAAAACATGTGAGGTCATTAAGAAAGGGTAAACATCACTCCCCTTCCTTGACCTAAGGTGAAATCTCAATTTCATCCCATATCTTTTTGAAAGTATCACTCACCTTCCCTGTAAGAAAAAGGTTCTACCTAACGACCCTAATCGTTAAAAAATTGCTGTTAAGTCAAGTTATATTTTTTCGTAATCTCCATAACACTCAATAAGTATGTATTGCCAAGTTTACCCTTAAGTGAAAGAATAGCTAAAATCCACCCTATTCTCCTCTTTCACTGTCATTGAGACAGACATGCCCACCATCGTCACTGGTTGGACCGAGGGAGAAGGAGAAGAAGATTGAAGGAGAAGGATCGATCGCCTTCATTGAAGCTTCCACATGCGAGATGGCCTTCTTCTCCTCTTGAATCGTCTTTTACATTGGAGTTCTTCTTTCTCAAGTTCATGTGATTTGGAGCCCTAAGTAAAGTCGAGATCACTGCAAGTAATGAATTCTATGTGATTTGGAGCCCTAAATTTCAAATCTAGGTAGTGAAAAAACCAATGAAGGAGAAGAAGCTTGAAGCTTCAAATTGTTCCTCAAATCCATCCCTATTCTCTTCTTTCTCTATCGTTGAGACATGCCCTAGATTTCTTATCCCCTTCCCCTCTATCGCGAACCTGAAATACCTCGCTGAACTGAAGGAGAAGGAGAAGAAGCTTGAAGCTTCAAATCGTTCATCGACAAATTGGGGTTATTACTCCATTTTTTTTTTATTTTTTTTTTTTTTTTTTTTTTTTTTTTTTTTTGATGTTCTCTCTGTTTCTCTGTTATTTTTAATGGTGGAATTTTTCTCTAACAGAGCATTTGCATTTCCTCTGATGCTCAGAGAGATCCTGCCAAGTTTGGAATTTTCAAAGGATCAAAATATGTTTTTTGCTAGCATTAATGCAAATTTTAATCTAATTATGAATCATATTTAACACTTTACAGAATTATGCAATGGGATACCTGAAGATGTTTCTGTAGGTGCTTGATATACTCAACTGCTTCCTCTAACATGTTAGGAGTATTTGTGTGATACCCTACTTTCTAAACCTGATCTAATTAATCGCATTGACTTAGTTTCATCATATAAGGGCTGAACCGGAGAAAACTGACACAGGTACCATATGGAATATGGTAGCAAGGGTGACATTAAACTCGGGTTGGCCTAACACGATTGAGTGGGTACCAAGTGTAATTCGTGCACTCAAGCCTTGCACTTGCACTCACCACGAGGCCATGTACAAAAACTAAAGGTACGTACTTATATTTGTGGGTGCCAACGTAATCTAATATTGTGTGAGAGTTTATTTCCATTAAAGCCCTCTTGAGAGTTAGCCCACCTGAGATTTAACCCACCTGAGATATACCCACCTGAGATTTAGCCCACCTGAGATTTATACCCACCTGAGATTTAGACCACTTGAGATAGCCCACCTGAGATATACCCACCTAAGATTATACCCACCTTAAATTTAACCCACCTGAGATAGCTCACCTAAGATTTAGAAGATCTTTTGGGGGCCTAAGTATAAAAGGGGGTGACATTAATTGTCTCTTCGGTGGGAGAGTAAAGAAGAGAGAGAAAGAAGAAGAAAGGAAAAGAGGAAGAGGAAGAAAAAAGAAGAAGGGAAATCGACCATAGAGCTTCACTAGAGCTGGGTCTTGGTATTTTGAATTCGGATTTATGATCAACTCGCCAAGGTCTTCATTTGAGATAGGTATTACACATATTCCAAGAATTCTTAGGAAAACCCCATCCTTAAACTATCTTTTTGATTTTTAAGAAAGAGCTCACTTAGATCTTGTTAATCTTACTTGGATAATCAAATCTAAGGTCCAATGGGAGATGTGCAAAATGATTTTGAAGGATTTGGAAAGAGTGTTGGTGAAGATCTAGAGTATTTGGAGGTTCTTGAGCAAAAAAAGTGAAAGTTGGGGTTTCATTAGTGCTCTTGAGAAAGAAGTAAGAAACTTCATTTTCTTTTGATTTGATCTTAGATTTAGGTTGAGGATACATGATTGAACCTTAGATAAGTGGTTTGAGTCTCCGGATCATCCCCAAACAAGTTTCCTAAGCTGGAGGAAAGTCGGGAATAATGTTGAAAAAATTTTACTTAAAGACTGGGGTGTATTCTTACCCCACCGGTCTTCTAGTTTTGGCCCACCTGAGTTCCCAAAACTCAGTTTCTAGGCTCTGGAGTTACCGGCGGACTGAAATCAACAGGCTACATAGCCCATCGGTCTTCTGGTTTTAGCCCACCTGAGTTCCCAGAACTTAGTTTCTAGGCTTTAGAGTAACCGACGGGCTGAATCGATGGGCTACATAGCCCATCGGTCTTCTGGTTTTAATCCACCCGAGTTCTCAAAACTCAATTTTTAGGCTCTGGAGAAATTGGCAGGCTGAAACCAATGGGCTACATAGTGCACCGGTTTTTGGCTCTAGCCCACTTGTCTTTCCATAATTCCCAGAATTGGTCCAAATTTGAAGGATAACCCCCTTTCGTGATTCTAAACCTGATTTTATTGTTCAAACCTGATGATTTTAACCCAAAAATAGTGAAATGATAAACCATTATGTCTATGATAGATTACACTCAATATACGCATACCCACACATTGGATCTTTTTTATACCGGGTACAAACATTGTGTACATATACAAGTAAGTGGAGAGTGGACTCTGATTTAATTTCAGAATGTTATGCATCATTTAACATATGTTAGTCTAGCCATGTCATCATGTCACTTTTATGTAGATTAGACATCACATGTGCCATATCACGCATTATATATGCAGTTACATAACATTTTATACTTTGCTTTATGATGAATATACTTATGTCTTGATGTATGTGATGGAAGAATTTCATTTGGACATGACGTATATACTAGATTAGATGTTGTAGTCAGTTTGGAAACAAGTGCATGATGGCACATGATATGGGACACGACGCCATCGTGTAATTGTACTATGCTTATGTAGAGGCATATGACTAAGATGTGATTTACCCTTATGCTATGACCCTTCCCAACAGGGAATTACTTGTTGGGGGATCATTGGGAGGAAGCATCGGGTTGCGATTGTCAAACTCCTGCAATGGTTAAAAGTACACATGGCAGATAGCTAGGACAGTCGATAATCTCGGTGATATATTCAGAGGGCCAATCGTACTGCTTTTATTTCGGATGGAGTCACCCATTTACTTTTGGTCATTTAAATTTACCAAGAGTCGACTTGCATTTTAAATTCTGGTACCAACGGTGGGCCTTCTCCGACAACCCTATGGGCGTATCGCGAGATGGGGTTCACGGCTCGTACTTGGGACATATGCACTGTGGTTGTGAGTAGCACATAACCTATGACCTAGTAATGTTGTTACACTAATATGGTTAAAATGAATTGCATATAGGCACATTTGTGTGGTGAATGTTTGTATGGTTTTCCTTTCCACTTATTGGGCTAGTGAGCTTATCCACGTGCACAACTCTTTTTAGGTGATTTTGCAGGTTAGCCACCTGGTGATCAAGAGCCGAGCCCCACTATAGAGTTTCTATTTGAGGACTAGTGAGTCCCTGACGAGTTCGAGCATGGTGCCGATTGCACATGCAAGGATTGTGCTTCGTGGCAGCTGTGACTCCTGAGTGATTTTTTTTATTCTTTTGATGTACTCTCTTTTGTTACTTGATGCTTAAATTGTTATAATTTTGTCTATATATATCATACATTTGAGCCCAAATGTATGTAACATTTACAACTCAATTTGGGTATCAAGTATTCGGGAAACAATTACAGGTATTATCATGAACATGTCTTCTGCTGAAAATACAGATCTTATCTTAGTTTAGTAGATGTATGTTGTATTGTAGTCACTACATTGTTGATCTTGGTAGGTTTGTGAGTAAACCGGTGTTAACTTGATCACCAACTCAGCTTTGTGCTAGGGGGTGTGAAAATTTGTTTGCTGCAAAGTAACCCAGGAAACCATGACATCGCAATTACAAAGAACCGCTAATTCAAGGTTTAATGTCTTTGGATTATAAAATTAGACACTGAGTGAACTTGGAAATTTCTCTAAACCCATATTTTAAGTATTAATCAGATTCAACGAGGTAAGGAAATTTACCTTGTCCATATTGGGAACCAGTTCCTGAAGCTTCCTTATCCTGTCACTGATTAGAGTCCTCCGAACCTAATTAAAGAACAAACTATCATATAAAGAAGTAGAAATACTTCAACTATCAAAAGAGCTCAGAAATGCAATGTTAATCAATCTAATCTTACCCTCTCTGCGATGCTGTGAGGATGGATCGCACAACCACGCTTTGCTCCAACTCTGCAAGGAACAGATATCTAAGAACCCAGACATCCCACTTTGAAAGTTGCCACTCCGTTCTCCTTTCTACAATCCACAATAAAACCCATCAGAATCAAGCAATATAAGCCACGGATTCATCAAAATCCAGCTCATATTGTTACCACTTGAGCAAAATTGGCTGCCTCCTATTCAGAATTTCTTTCCTTGGCGCGCTTATTAGCTGGAATATCAGGCAACGGAGGAAACTCCTGACTACCCATAAAGCTTGACATAAATTCATCGCAGCCAACACCTGAAGGTGAATTCAGCTGAGAAAGAAATTCTACCGGTAAACTGTTCTGTCTAAAGGAGCTGTGACCAGGCGCAACCATGGCAGTCTGGAAGAAGTTGGGGTCAGCCTCAGCAGAACTGTAATTTTTAGAGTTTTTGAAATTGGGTGTCGTTGAACTGTTTACAGGAACTTGAGAGAGACATTGGGTCTGTGAAAGAAGCTCATCATCTTAGAACAGAGAATCGAACCAAGTCGCCAGAGCTAACCGAAACCAGGAGAGCCTTGTGGTGGGCATGTCTGTCTCAACGACAGAAAAAGAGGAGAATAGGGTGGATTTCAGTTGTTCTTTCACTTAAGGGTAAACTTGGCAATACATACTTAGGGGGGTATTATGGGGATTACAAAAAATATAACGTGACTTAATAGCGATTTCTAATGGTTGGAGTCGTTAGAATCATTTTTTGTAGGGGAGGTGAGTGATATTTTTCGAAAGGTTGGGGGTCAAATTGATATTTCGCCATAGTTCAGGGGAGGGGAGTGATGTATACCCCTTAAGAAAAGAGTAGAAAAAAGATGAAGGCAGCGCCGTTGTGCAGAGGGGAGAGAGAGAGGGTGTACGCGCTCTCATACAATGATACCACGAGGTTCTTGCCTCGTGGGAGGGAGTGGGCTACAAGTGAAGGTGCAAATAGACATTGGTAGGGGTGTCAATCCTTCCGGACTGGGTCGGTCTTTTTTTTTTTGGATGAATTACTGGATCGGTCTTGATCGGACCTATTCGGGTTTGACCAGCTTATATTCTTGGATCATGATCTACTTATTTAAAGAATGAGTCAATCTTGTGTTGAATTTGGTTAGGTTTTGAATTTTAACCAATCTTCTCTTAATCGAACTAATCTAGTTATAATCAGTCTTAAACAGGATAATGTATCAATAAAATATTAAACGGATTTTAAATAGTATTTAATTGTCTTATATTTAAGATACTTTAATTAAATCATCAATAATTTAAAAAATATATATTATACTTAATTACATTCAATAATTGATAAAAATATTAATATATACTCTATTCTATCTAAAAAAATATATACATATAAATGTTCAGGCCGAGTCGGGCTTGTAAACAAATTGGGCCAATCGTGCATCGGTAAGGCTTACCCCTTGCACTGTGTACTATCTATCTATAAACGGGTCAGGCCTGAACCCCACACATTTGATAATCTGTGTAGGTCGGGCCAGTTTTTAAAGGTTGGGCCCTGTTGGTCTAACAAGTGCGGGCTTGAGATTGTGTCAATCGTCTAATTCTGTAATTCAGTTTGGTTTACAATTTAACAAAGTGTAAATTAAAATTCAATCGGATAGGAATCAGTCAAAATCAGAATTGTTTTGTATTTAGATTGATTTTAATAGTTTTATTTGATTTTTGTTATCTGGTTTAGATGTAGTTTTTAGTATCGATTTTGGAAAGCGGTTTGCAATGGCAATGTATTTAATTCTAACTCACATTCGATTTATATGTGGTTTGCAATATTGGTTCACAATCGGTTTAGAATAATTAAAGCTTGCCATCTCAATATATGTTACAAATTCTCTTAATGTACATTCAAACATCATATAATGCCACCTTTGAAATATAGTCCCTTAGAAACATGAAACCAGCCTTTGCTTGAACATATGGTGGAATAGAAAATTGACTTTATTTGATTTGGTTTTACTGATTTCTATTCAGTCCAATTTTACTAGTTCCTATTTTGTGAAACCAATGATTTTCGGGTGTAAATTAAAACCAAACCAAGGAAAGAACATATGAAATCACAATTGAGTCATTTCTTTGCAGTTCAATTCGATTCAATCGTAAATGATATTTGATTTTAGATTTTCAGTTCCATTTTGGTAGTTTCTTTGGTACTCTTTTTTATTCTTTTTGTCACTATACCAGTTGAATCTAAATTGAAATTTTAAAATTTAAATCAGTAATTAATTAATAATATGCCACTAGCATGTGAATAATACTTAGTTAATTATGTTCCTAATGGGGGGAGGGTGGGGACAATGTGAAATATAACAGCATAAAAATCCTATGTGGGAAGGCAGTGAGTGGTAGTAAACATCAGACAGCTGGGGTGCATGTCAGCGTCCTCCCAGCTGTTGGATCCTCACTACCACTCACTGCCAGCTGCAAAGGATATTTTCCCTTGAACTTAGAGTAATGGGTGGAAATGGAAGATGAGGCTTAATTTTAACGGAGAAAGAAATCACTCAATGATCAATTCTCTATCGAGACAAAGAATATGAATAGCTTTCAATCTCTATTTAACCATACATAGGTACGAAAGCGGGGCCATTAACGTTGGCTAATTGAGATAGATGAAAATGTAGTAAGGCAACAAGAGCTTCCGTATTGGGTAATTGTATTACAATTTCTTACAAAAATAAAACAAATTGCAATACAAAGCTTTTGCAGTAGGAACTACTATGATGTTGTAGTATTGATCCTTGGCTGAAATGAGACAGGGATAAACTTCAAATAAATGTTGAATCACCACCACAACAACTGAAAAAGCTTCGAACTGAATTGAGGTTAAGTCACACTTATAGTGCTGCCTTTAAGGTAATTGATACCTGTTACTGCCAAGAGTTGTTTTGTATCTCTACCTCCAAGATAAAACAACCTTCCACTAGAAGATGAGACAATTCTTCTAGTTCCTTTTAAGAGCAAAAAGCTACAGCACAGCAGCCCCCTCTAACCTTACACAAGACTTAGAGAAAATAGAAGAAATAGAAAGACTTGTATAGTTGCAAAGAGTAGAAATAGATGGAGTGTCAATGTGTAAAATGTATGTCTCTGCAAGGTATTTGGTTGGGTTTATATACACCCAAAACCAATCCTTGCACCCTCTTGGATTCCCCAAAAGTAACCTCCAACTAATGGCAAGTTAATCGTAGAATAATGTCATATGGACATGAATTGGGAATTAATTCAATAAATTGAATGAATCCCAATCAATTCCTTAGCCCACCTCCCCACTCATGATAATGGCCATAAATGAAATTTAGAGCTCTCATAGGATGTTACTGACCATTTTCTAGCCCATCTCCCCACTTATGGTAGTGACCATGAATGAACTTTAGGGCACCCACATAATGACATTGACCAATTACCTCTATTTGACAATAACCTATAGCATGAATTAAGAATTAATTTCATAAATGAAATTAATCACAATCAATTCTCTTTGCCCACCTCTCCACTCATAGTAATGGTCATGAATGGAATTTAGGACTCCCATAGGGTGTTATTGACCATTTTCCACTACCTTGACCCTAAGGGTCCCACACCATTACAAGTCATAAAACACATAAAAGAAAAACCTCATTTTGAAACTTAATTATAATAAAATAAATATAAATTCTAACAATCCCTTACAATTTTCAAATGACACGGAGGACACATGTGCTGTGACTGTATTAGACACTATAGGACGCATCCTTATAGGTGTCTTTCGGACTTGAACCTACACTAGGTTTAATGAGTCGCGCTACAAAGTACGGGTAGAGTCAGACTCCTTGAAACTTTTCTCATTGGTGTAGCTGATCGATCCATCAATCACATCTCATAAGTCGACTTTTTGAGCTACCCATCATATAATTACTTTAGACTTTTGAACCGGTCATATCTCTTATCTTGGACTTATGAATGTTTAGAGAACTTACCTATAAGTTCTTATTGGCGGTGGCCACACCCTCTACATCCACTTAGATTAGTCCCCAATGTACACCACAATTAACACACCCCCACATTTTCTAGGATTTGACTAATTAAGAGCTTTACCACTCAACCTTTCTTCTTGTGGTGGTACTACTATCACCATCTACATCTTGAAATGAATACTTGAATAAGCAGTAGTACTGAGCTGGTTACCCATGACTTCGTTTGTACCCCTTGAACCTAATTCAGGCATTAAGCCTCTTCACATAGGTAGGGTGCCCATCACATGACCTAAGTATTAGGCATCAACCACATTCCTGTAGATTCACTACATAAGTTCTTGACAGACATGGGTTTTGTGAACATGTCAGCTTGGTTACTTTCTGACTTCACATAATCGATGGCTATCATTCCTTCATCTATGTACTGTCTCACAAGATTGTATCTTAGGCATATATGCATCCTTTTACTATTGTATATCTGGTTCTTGGCTAGATGTATAGCTGCTTAATTATCACAATGTAGTGATATCGATGGCATCGGTTTTTACCACAATGGAATATCCGTCATTAAGTTTCTAAGTCATTTGGCTTCCATTCCTGCCTTTTCTAAGGCTATGAACTCAGCTTCCATAGTAGAGCCTATCTCACAAGATTACTTTGTGGACTTCCATGAGATGGCACCGCCTGCTAGTGTAAATGCATACCCACTAGTAGCTAAGGACTCGTTTGTATCTGAGATCTAATTTACATCGCAGCACCCTTTCAATACCGTTGGTTTACCACTATAGTGCAAACTATAGTTTATAGTGCCTTTTAGGTACCTCAGCAACCTATCAATCGTACTTCAATGCTCTTTACTTGGATTGTGAGTATGTTGACTCAACTTTCCTACCGCAAGGGCAATATCAGGACGTGTACAATTCATTAGATATGTGACTGAACCAATAATTTGAGCATACATTTTTTGATTCACCGGTTCACCTAAGTTTCTTTTCAAATGACATTTCATTTCAAAATGTGTTTTAACCGTTGAAACTTCATGGTACCCATACTTTTTAAGTATATTTTCTATATAATGGGCTTGGGATAGTGAAATATTATTCTTTTGCTTGATGATGTTGATCCCAAGGATCATATCAACCTCTCCAAAGTCCTTTGTGTCAAAATTAGACTTCAAAAGTTTCTTAGCTTGATTCACTATTTTCAAGTTTGTTCCCATTATCAGCATATCATCTACATATAGTAGTATGAATATGCCCTTACCACCATGAAACCTGGTATATAAGCATCTTTCATCGTCGCTCACAACGAAACCATTTGAAATTAAAACTTTGTCTAATTTTTCATGCTATTGCTTTGGCGCCTGCTTCAAGCCATATAAAGATTTTCGAAACTTACAAACTTTTTGCTCTTGTTCATTTACAACACAACCTTCTGGTTGCTTTGTGTGAATTTTCTCCCATAAGTCTCCATTTAGAAATACTGTTTTCACATCCATTTGATGGATGACCAAGTTATATATTGACGCCATTACTAAGATAACCCTTACCGTGGTAATTCTAGAGATTGGGGCAAATGTGTCAAAGTAATCAATGTTAGGCTTTTGCCTAAACTTCTTGATTACAAGTCTAGCCTTGAAACGATCAAGTGACCCATCACTTTTTAGTTTCTTTCGAAATATTCACTTGATTTCTAAAGTTTTGGAACCAATTGGTAAATTTATCAATTTTCAAGTATTATTCTCCACAATTGAATCTAGTTCACTCTTGATTGTCTCCTTCCAAAAGATGGCATCCGATGATAGAATAACCACTTTGTATGTAAGAGGATCCTTATCTACTAAATAGACAAGCCACTCGTCATTCGAATATTTGGGTCTTTTGAGTTGCTTGCTCATCCTTGATTGACTTCCATTACTATTACCCAATTCTTGATTGGTAATCCTTTCATTTGACTCTATTTTTTCATAAGTCAATTGACTATCCTTACTTGTAGGTAAGTTGGACTTAAAGGAAAATATGTTTTCAAAGAACTCAACATCCCTTGATTCTATAATGCTATTTGTTTCAATAATATCATCCATGGCTTTAATCACCATGAACCGGTATGCTATACTATTAGTAGCATACCCAAAAAACACACAATCACATGTTTTTTGTCTCAATTTTATTTTCTTGGTATCCGATAATAATACCTTAGCCAAACAGCCCCAAATCCATAAGTGTTTTAGACTTGGTTTTCTTTCAAACCATTTCTCAAATGGTATTATATCAGTCTTGTTATATGGGATTCTATTTGATAAATAATATGCCGTTAGCATGGCTTCTCCCCACATATCAAATAGTACACTTGAACTTAATAACATAGAGTTCATCATCTCTTTAGGAGATCTATTTTTTCTTTCGACAATCCCATTAGATTATGGTTGGTATAGAGCGGTTGTTTCATGGATAATTCCCCTTTACTCACAAAACTTTTGAATATTAAAATACTCAATCCTCTATCGGTTTTAAGTCTTTAACCTTCTTCTCAAGTTGATTTTCAACTTCTGTTTTGTAAGCTATAAATGCCTTTCCAGCCTCATCCTTTTAATTTGAGTAAATAAATCATAGTATACTTAGAGTAGTCATCTACGAAGGTTATGACATAGTTGCTTCCTCCCCTAGACTCATATGACTTATAGTCACTCAAGTCGCTATGAATCAATTTCAAGAGATCACTATTTCTATCCACAGTTTTATGAGGCTTTTTGGTTAACTTTACCTCTACACAAGTTGTACACTTGTTCACAGGGGGTTTCACGTTATTAGTGATCATGTCTAACTTACATAGTTTGGTAATATACTTCATACTGCTATGATCCAACCGACTATGCCACAAATCAGAAGAATTAGTAGGGACAATAATGTAAGCAAAAGAAATACTGGCTTTCTCAGTTACAATATTTTCAACGCTTAGTACAAATATACCTCACTAAGGTATCCCTTCTCCACAAATACATTGTTCCTAGTAATAACTACCTTATCACTCTCAAAAGCTAATTTCATTCCTATTTTATTAAGTAAAGGAACTGAAATTAAATTACGCCTAATGTCCGGCACATGGAGGACATTGGTGAGAACCATAGTCTTTCCTGAAGTGAGCTTCAACACTACCTTTCTTTTCTCCATAATAGGGGCACTTTAAGAATTTTTCATGAGTACCTTTTCGTCTCCCATACTAATGGAATAAGAAGAAAACATCTTCAGATCACCACAAATGTGTCTTATAGCACCGATATCCAATACCCAATCATTTGATTTTTCAACCAAATTTGCTTTTGTGACCATAGCTATAAAGACGTTGTCTTCAACTAGGTTCACATTTTCAGATTTTTTCTTCTTGAATCGGCAATCTTCTTAAAGTGCCCTGACTTACCGCACACATAACAAGTGAGTTTTTTCTTCTTAAAAGAAGGCTCATCATTATATTGGCAGTTCTTCCTTTTCTTGTCTTGTTTGTTGGTTTCTATCAAGTTCACTTTTAAATGTTTCTCCCTAAGGTATTTTTCACCATTATCTTTGTTCCAGTCCTTTTCCTCAATTTTGATCCTTACAACCAATTGGTTTAAGGTCAACTCCATCTTCTTATATTTCATTGACAACTTGAAAGCATCCCAAGAAGATGAAAGCTTTTTAAAGGCACCGGTCACAAATTCTTCTAGTAGAACCATTTTTTCCTTTGCTAGCTTTCCAACCAAGATTTGGAATTGATCAATTTGGTTTGAAATGGTGTCACTATCTTTTATAGTAAAATTTAAAAAGTTAGCCACCAAGTACTTCTTTGAGCCAGCGTCCTTAAGAGAGTACTTATTTACCAAAACATTCCAAATCGAATATGCATACTCCAGTTAACTATACACATGGTATAAGTCATTGGATAATGCATTCAAGATCTGATTTTTACATTGGTAATTCGCTTGAATCTAAGCCACCCTTTTTCCCTCATTTACAGGATCATTGTTTTTTTTTCGACATGAGTTCAGTCAAGGCAAATACCACCCCAATTGGGCTAATGCAAACAACATCATTTGCCTCCATCGTTTAAAGTTTTGACCTCCAAACTGCTCAATTTTGTCAAATTCAGTGACAATCCTCATCTTACCTAAATCTGGGATAAGATCAGTCACCGACGAAATAACATTGGTGAGAATTGAATCAATGGTGGATAAATGAGGAATCCCCTTACTATTGTGGCTAACATGAATCCTGCCTCCTTGGTTGTTGATTATTTTTTCAACATTGATGTTTGAAGGATCTCCTATAATTCCATCAACGACATTATTATTTGAAGCATCACCTATGATAGTGATTGAAGGACCATCATTGTTGTTGGAGTCATTACCTCTGTTGAGGCTTGTATCTCCAAGATCAGCCATAGGATCTTACAACTATCAATTACCTTAAACTTGATGGGTAATTGTATTACAATTTCTTACAAAAGTAAAACAAATTGCAATACAAAGCTTTTGCAGTAGGAACTACTATGATGTTGTAGTATTGATCCTTTGTTGAAATGAGATGGGGATAAACTTCAAATAAATGTTGAATCACCACCACAACAACTGAAAAAGCTTTGAACTGAATTGAGGTTGAGTCACACTTATAGTGCTGCCTTTAAGGTAATTGATGCCCTCTACTGCCAAGAGTTGTTCTGCATCTCTACCTCAAAAATAAAACAACATTCTACTAGAAGATGAGATAGTTCTTCTAGTTCCTTCTAGGAGCAAAAAGCTACAGCGCAACAGCCCCCTCTAACCTTACACAAGACTTAGAAAAAATAGAAGAAACAGAAAAACTTGTATGGTTGCAAAGAGTAGAAATAGATGGAGTGTTAATGTGTGAAATGTATGTCTCTGCAAGGTATTTGGTTAGGTTTATATATACCCAAAACCAACCCTTGCACCCTCTTGGATTCCTCAAAAGTAACATCCAACTAATGACAAGTTAATTGGAGAATAATTTCATATGAACATGAATTAAAAATTAATTCAATAAATTAAATTAATCCCAATCAATTTCTTAACCCACCTCCCCACTCATGATAATGGTCATGAATGAAATTCAGAGCTCTCATAGGATGTTACTGACCATTTTCTAGTCGACCTCCCCACTCATGGTAGTGACCATGAATGGACTTTAGAGCACCCACATAATGTCATTGACCATTTACCTCTATTTGACAATAACCTATGGCATGAATTAAGAATTAATTTCATAGATAAAATTAATCACAATCAATTCTCTTTGCCCACCTCTCCACTCATGGTAATTGCCATGAATGGAATTTAGGGCTCCATAGGGTGTTATTGATCATTTTCCACTACCTTGACCCTAAGGGTCCCACACCATTATAAGTCATAAAACACATAAAAGAAAAACCTCATTTTGAAACTTAATTATAATAAAATAAATATAAATTCTAACATTCTGACCTCCATATTTGGGATTAGGAGCATTTCTGTGTGTCTTACATTATTGAATAGTCCAACTATATATCTTGCGCAAGAATTCATATCTAAGTATAGGCACTTTCCCATCTATGTGAGGTTGACATGAATAGCTACCATATCGTCCTCCATAGAAGATTGACACTTGAGACCAAATGAAAACTAGCGAAGAAAGGGCAGTGGGTGGAAAAGGTTAGGCAAGTAAGCGTGAAATTGCATATAACAAGATGCGTGGACCTAGGGCGATGTGCCCCAACAAGCAACAATCTTAGACAATAACTATGCCTCGCACACCATAACAACAAATGAGCAGGCACAGTAGCCCCAAACGATGATGAGAGTTTCACCTTTTGAAGCACCAATAGCATAAGCGAACGTGCCATACCGAGTCAAAAAGCTTTGATGACTCAAGGTTCATATTAGGAAAATAAGAGTGAAGGTGGTTGTAGATCGAGATGAGCGAAGTGGAAGGGACCAACAGTTCTAGGGAGAAATCTGTGAAAAATACGAGCACTTGGGAGCATGGTTTCAAGTATCGATATCATATTGGCCAACAATTCCAAGGAGAAATCTATGAAAAATTGCTTTGCTAATTAGTATTAAGATGGTTCATTTTCATTAAGATTCACAAGCTCATATTGGTTCTATTGTTGGCGAATCAACTCAACCATTGATAAATGTTTCAATTGTCATCAACAATATTACGTCCATAAAGGAAGAAGTCCAATATTTTTGTGAGTTCCTTCTTTCTATATGAGTTCATACCTATTATAAAAAAATTTGGAAAAATGGATACTATTTGGTCAGCCACATGACGTTATGAAAAGACGGATAGGAGTCTTTTCTATAGGGCTCATTGACCATAGAGTGATCCCATGGCTGTGGTGACCTCGAGACGTGTGCCTGGGTCCTCCCACATGTGGGATCATTCTATGGTTCATGGGCTCTATAGAGAGGAATTGGATTCTGAAAAGACATCCTTACTCCTCTAGTTGAATGCTTGTGCATGAACTCCCACTAGCCCAAATATTAATGCAGTCAAGCATAGATCGATAACGATACCAATCCGGATCAGATCGGATCCATGGGTATCGATCGGTTTAATCTCTCCTTTTCTAATAAGTACTAATTTTTTTACTATTTTACTCCTGAAATGATATGAATAATTGATTTGAATTAATCAGGAATCAGAAATTGATTTCAATCAATACCAATCTAATATGACTGATACAACCGATATAAGACCGATACTTCAAACCATGCGGTCTCCCAAAACTTTTTACCCACAGGCGAGATTTTTTACTAAGAAAAAAAAAACGGAGGACAATGTGATTGGGACCAATTGTTTGGTTTTCTGTTTTTTGGGCCTGATAGTGTTGGTTCTGGTTTGTAGGCGTTAAACTACTGTTACAGTTTTTAAAATTATATAAATAAATAAAGTTTATATAATCTCTCTCTCTCTCTCTCTCTCTCTCAAATATCCCAAAAAGAAACTGTAACTAGTTGAGGAAATATCTACCTTTTCTCCATCCCGTCCCGTTGCTTTGAGGCTTTTTTCCAGAAGGGTTTCCAGCGATCGCGTTGGTTTTGGGGCCATTTGTGTTTTTAAAGCCAGCAGATCCATCATTATCCCCCCTTCTCTCTCTCCCCTTCCTGTCTCTGGCTAAACCCACAAAACGTCATTTCATCCCACTGTGTCCCTCAATCTCTCTTCCTCTCTCGCTTATAAATCCTTCTTCCGTTTTGTAGCTTGGATTCATCTGTTCTGCACATACGGTTTCTCTTCTCATTCGTTTGTGGAGAGTCCACAGTGTAATTATGTTCTTCTCCCCCTAATTCCCTATTAGTGTCTGGTGTTAGCCGGCGATATCGCCGGAGAATGGCATATATGTGCGCTGACAGTGGAAATCTAATGGCGATCGCCCAACAAGTCATTAAGCAGAAACAACTACAACAGCAACAGCAGCAGCAACAACAACAACAGCAACAACAACAAATTCTCGGCGTCAACACTTTCTCACTGAACCCATGGAATGGAACCCAACAACCCATCACCACTTCTCCGTCCTACGGTTACAGTCTCAACAACGCCGGATTCTCCGACCCATTTCCGGTGGCCGGGAACACGGATACGGGGGATGCGGTACTACCGTTTCCGCAGTTGGAAGAGCATCATCATCATCATCATCATCCCACTGGGTACAGATTCTTCGATTTGGGTGGCAACACGGGTGGCGACTTCGACTCGGATGAATGGATGGAGAGTCTAATGGGCGGTGGAGAGTCGACGGAGAGCTCAGAGCTTCCATCCGGCGGCGATACTTGGCGCAGCAACTCCGAGTTCCCCATTTACGGTAGTGATCCCTTGATCTCTTGTTCGAGTCGCCTCAACCTCTCTTCATCCCCTCCCTCTGATCTCAACCGCCTCGTCTTCTTGGACAACACTCAGAAGATCCCCTCCACTCTTCAAACTCAACTGCCTCCATGGGCTCCATCGTCCCCTCCGCCACCACTGACACAACCACCAGCACCAGCGGCGATTGATGACTCTCCACCAGACAAGCATCCCCAGAAAAGCCACCGTAAAAACGACGCCACCAGTATCGCAGCTCAATCACTAGAAAGCGAGTCCACTTCGCCTCTGCTGAAATCCTTACTAGATTGTGCCCGGATAGCCGATTCTGAACCAGAAATCGCCGTGAAATCACTTGTTCAACTCCGACAGCCGGCGTTCGAACGTGGCAGTCCAACAGAGAGGATGGTTTATTATTTCTCAGAAGCTCTTTATAGTCGGGTTTCTTCGAAAACTGGTAAAACCCTTTCTACGTTTGAAACATCTTCCGAGGATTTCACTCTCTCTTACAAAGCTTTAAACGATGCTTGCCCTTACTCGAAGTTCGCCCATTTAACTGCGAACCAGGCGATTCTCGAAGCCACCGAATCTGCGATTCGGATACACATCGTAGACTTCGGAATCGTCCAAGGAGTTCAGTGGGCAGCCCTCCTCCAAGCTCTTGCAACTCGATCCGCCGGGAAACCTTCGAGAATCAGAATTTCTGGAATTCCGGCACCGGCACTTGGGAACTCACCATCCGCGTCTTTGTTCGCTACTGGAAATCGTCTCCGTGATTTTGCTAAGCTTCTCGATCTAAATTTTGAGTTTGATCCCATCTTGACACCGATAACAGAGCTTAACGAATCGAGCTTCCGAGTCGAGTCTGACGAGGTTTTGACTGTGAATTTCATGCTTCAGTTGTATAACTTGTTAGACGAGACATCAGAAGCGATAGAGAGGGCTCTGCGACTAGCGAAATCCCTCAGTCCCAGGGTTCTGACACTGGGGGAGTACGAAGCCAGCTTGAACTGTGTCGATTTTGTCAGCCGATTTAAGAACGCGTTGAGATATTACGCGGCGGTTTTCGAGTCGCTCGATCCCATGGGAAGAGACTCAGGGGAGCGACTCCAGATCGAGAGGTTACTGCTTGGGAGGCGAATCGGCAGTGTGGTTGGGCCAGAAGGGCTGATCAGACGAGAACGGATGGAGGAGAAAGAGAAGTGGCAGATTTTGATGGAAACTTGTGGTTTTGAATCCGTAGACCTCAGCCATTACGCAGTTAGCCAAGCTAAAATCCTTCTGTGGAACTACAACTACAGTCCTCTGTATTCCTTGGTGGAATCGCCACCTGCGTTTCTTTCTCTTGCCTGGAACGAGGTACCTCTCCTCACAGTGTCCTCATGGCGCTGATGAATTTTAACCAAAGATAGAGATAGCTTCTTTGCAGATTCCACCTGGATTTTTTTTCCTTTGGTGTGAAGGCTTCTGCTTTTAGCAAAATCTGCCATTGGTGTTATTGTTTATAGGAGCTGATGCTGTTGTTCTGGGAAATCCTCACTTGGGTTTCTTTATATGGGCATAGATAATCCGATAATTCGCCATTACTTCGTGTTTGAAGCTTCCTGATCAGAACAATTTATAGTAATTTTTTGCTTCTTTTTTTTTTCTTTCTCTTGAGATGAGTTGACAGGTTTCAGTAAGACAAAACTGTAAAAAGAGAAAGTTGGGGAAGAGGACGTCTTCTTCTTTAGTCTTCTGTACATAATTTTGAATCTTTTTGTATTTTTTTACTTGTGAAATGAGTTCAATCTTCTTCTCTACCGGTGTCCATTATCATCCTATCTATCTCATTTTAATTGGGTTTACATTATTATTTGCAATTTGGCATCTCCAGCATCATCCATGTACTTCCAATGTAAGTAGAACATACCTGAATTGGGAAAGCCGTCATTTTCTCAGAGGTCCTGGAAATGGCTTCAGTACAGAATTACACAGAGTTGAACTGTAGGGGATTTAGGTAGATTGAATTGAGAAAGCATCTGGCCACGCCGCTTTCAGCTTTCCCATCTTCTTCTTCTTCTTTGCCTGCTTCTTTTGTTGCCTTTATTTTCATGGGCTTTTTTTGTATCGTTTCCTGCTTCACTGGCTTTAATGGCTGTCGTTTTAGACTAAAATGGAAACATTAATTAGGACATCTCCATTTTTTAGGACTTTTTTTTTTTTCTTAAAAATCTGCCGTTGGCTATTCAATTACCCAAACGGTCTCCCTTACTAGATCTAGGGATCTATCTACACAACTGGGCCTTTCCACCGTTCTTTATGAGGGGTTGAGGATGGGATGGGGGTATTCCCGCTAAAAGTATGGTAGTAGCTGAATGATTCACCTAATCAATTTCACCAGCAAAAGTTTCTTATGGTGTTTTTCTAATTACAGGTGGGGAGAGGGTTGTCCGACCAAGTAACATAGGGGAGCACCAATGAAATGTGACAAAAGGACATTGTATTTTGGGAGTATACACTTCACAGCTCCTCCTCAGTAGGGAGCAGTGAGGTGTAGTGAGTATTAGATGGTTGAGAGTATTTGTGTATGTGTCTCAAGGGGTTTTTAGTCATTCGATGCATTGCACCAGTGTATCGACTGTAGACTATTTTTACACGGATTTTGAAGGGCAGCAAGGACACTTCATGTGAGGAGGAGAGATAAAGAAAGAGGTGCTAGCAAAACTCTCTCTGAGCTTCTACAAAAAAAAAAAAGGCCCAAAACTTTCTCTGAGTCCTTGGGCAAGGTACATTAATGTTGTGTTTTTTTTCTTCCTCCTCACATGAAATGACCGTGTTGTCCTCTAATTGATACACTCGTTTATGACGCTCGTTCAGGGAACCCTTTCTTTTATATAAATGTCCTTTATTGAATTATGGTCATGCAAGGTAGTTCTATATATGTTGTAAAGCATGGAGGTATATACTATGAGTATGTCATAAACATCTAGTTAAAGGTTGAATTCTAGTGTAGAAGCTTTCTTTTTTATTTTTTTGGGGGGTGGGGGGGAGTTCCACCAAAAATGTCTTTTTTTTTTTCTTGATAAATGAATCTTTAGTCTTTACTAATAAAAATTGAATTATTATTATCCATATTTTTATCATTCTTTTAAGTGAAGTTTAATATTCAATTTTATACTATGTCAATATGAACTCTAAAGCCTAAAGAATGGATTTTCAGATGGCTACTAAACACCCTGTGTGAGTGGCCCAAGGTGTGCCTAGTGGGAGTTGAACTTAGGACGTCCGAGTTTACGGCTCGTACCAAGTTCATTGCTCACCAACTTCGCTACCCTTTGGGTTTCTTGGTGCTCTATTTATTTCTGATGTAAAATTATATAAAACTTCTTTTGGAAGAAAAAAAAAAATCCATGTTGAAAATTTTATCAAGATTTATAGAGGATAAAATATGATTTAAGATTTTTCAATTCCTATTTTTATTTATATTTAACATGTAAAATATTTAAAATAATTGCATAAAATGCCATTAATTATAATCAAAATTTTAATAATGCAATCCTTATCATATGGCTATGACATGATACATAGGCCATATGCAAAATCTATTGTAACATGGCCACAACTTATAGATACATAGGCCATATGTACAATCTATTGCAACAAAAGTTGCCCTCAAGATGTAAAAAATGTCTGAAGGGAAGATTATAGGGTCAAATTGCACGTAAAATCTATCAGGTTGAAACGTAGAAAAAAAAATTATCTCCTCATAAAATTTTATAAAAAGAAAATAGTGAAAATTTGAATTTATGATAAAAAATTATTTTTTTAACTATTTTATCTCAAAACAAACAGAGTCTAAATACAAATAAGAAGTAAAGAAATATGTCTTCTCGAATCATAGTGCAAAGTTTTATTAGACCAAAACCTACCACATGGAAAGAAAGTGAAATATGACGCTAGAATTGCAACTAGTAGGCCCATTAGGATCTAATTTTCTTGATCCATAATATAAATATTGAAAGATACATTATTACCTATAATTTTGAATTATGAACAAAAATTTTGACACTCAACCTCTAAGCAAGAAAAGAATCATATTTTTTAATCTAAGTAGGTCCTTTAAAATTGTTTGATGGTAGACCAGTGGATTATATTCCTATTTGTTGGGATAGGATATCTTTAATTTCATCTGTAAATTTTCTATATAGGGTATCGCTATATATTTATAACGAGGTTGTCCTTCTTTGTAAGCAGTTTGAAAGAGGTGCGAGGATGATCATTGTAACTCTATTCTCCATTGATAGCAAAGCAGGTTCTCATCTTACTGAAGACATAGGCAATCTCGCCGAACCTCGTAAATGTATTTATATTGTTTGTTTTATTTTTTCATTACTTTTCTGCATCGTTTTAGGTTACGTTTCTACAAATTATGGCGATGAAAGAAAAGCCAATAAACCAATGGGAGGTTACCTACGAAGAATTGGATGTATGTTCCATATATACACATGCTTCCTTTGCGTATAATATAGTTTCCATTGTTTCTATATTTAACCTATTTATATGAATAAATTTTCCTCTCATATAGTATAGTATGCCACTCACTTATCCTCTCACTCACTCCTTCCTTTGATTGAAATTTCCAATTAAGAATTAGATTATCTTTGTTCATAAAGTGTTTAAGCAAAGAATGAGAGTCAAGACACAGATCGAATGAGATAGAAAGGAACTGCATATATTCTCCAAACAACCAATTTAGATAACCAAGAGTGAGATCATTTAAATTGATCTTGTGCTCTTGACCTTTGAGAGGTTTCTCATGTTGGAAAGATTGAAGATCAATGGCTGCACATCTATTTTTGCATTATCAAATGGCAAAAGATCTTTGACTTTGTCATCTTGATTTGTTTGAGATAGAATGGAGGTGGCTAGTGAAGTGGAGCTTGAGATTCCTCATGACTGGATGCTAAGTTGGGGTTTAAAGAAAAACTTTTGTGAACAATTATTTCTTATGTTGTTTTTTTGTATATAGTAAGGTTGAGATAAAACCATTTCCAAATAAGATTGACAAGGATTCTAATTCTTTTCTGGTAGGTTGTGCATGAGTGCATGACACTAGTTTTCTTGGTGCTAGCGGCTCAACCAATAGGAGGACACGATGGGAAAAGGCGTAGAAGTAATTTTCAAAGAGAGAGAGGTTGGGCACCCAACAACGCAATTAATTTTTTACATGTTTGTAGGCAAACACATGTTAAAACAAAGCGCAAAGTATATCTGGTCAACCCAAAAATCTTCCACTAGTGCATGCTAACGATTATAGTATTACAAGCATTGATACATATGAATGCATCTTTTTTTTTAAGAGGGTTGTTGGGAATTTGATTGAGCTTGAGCTTGAGTTTGAGTTTGAAATTTGACAAGTAACCTCTATAGATGGTTGATTGTTTGTCCAACCATCACTTTTTCACATCATTTTGCTTTGTGATCTTCTTCTTCTTCCTCTTATTCATTTATTTATTTATTTATTTTAAGTAGTATTACAATGGAGCCCAATCTATAAATGAATGAAATGATGATGACAAGAACAGCCACACAATAATATTGTGAAAGTGACTAACTAGAAGAGTTGGATTCCTTCACTTTAGACTATAAACCATTTATGTGGAAGAGAGTAATCTTCTTATTAGAGAAGAGAAGACCTGCTTCCTCCAATGTTCTGCAACAGCTTTTCTCTGGACTGTAGATTGTATTAATCTCAGAGACTCTGAGCAGAGCTGTACAGAAAGAGAGAGACGCAACTACTTTCAAAAATCTTTTGTGGCGGGACTCGGGAAGGAGTGTTCAATAACGTCACTCTGACTTGTTAACGGTCAGATGGTGGGTCACATTTTTTTCGTGGGATCCGCATATTGCGCACTTACTTGGTTCCTTGAACGGGAAACTCTTTGTTTCTCTCTCCTCTCAGTCCCGTTGGTGCGTCCGTTTCGTGGTGAACGCGGAAATTTCCTCAACAACCAGCCAAAAGTCCAGAGTTAACAGCTGAGGGTGACTTGTAGGAGACAGGCTTAAGCCTCATCATAACTTTACACTCTTTAAAGGAGAAAATTCCCCACACTACGTAATAAGGGTGGCCTAGTGGGTCCCTTTATTGACACTTCATGGATCCTTTGTTTAGTCCTCTCGTGAATCTTTATGTGGTCCTTCACAATTGGATCAATATTGGCATTGATTGATCTTGATCTTGATCTTGATCATGACATTTTTAATCCAGATACATGGGTACAATTTAAGGGTAAAAACGTAATAAATTCTGAATTTTAATAAAAAATGAAGATAAATCTGTTCAAGTCAATTCGATCCAGATCAATCCAAATTGATATCAGAATGATATCGAACGAGACTAATTTTGAGATTTAGAACATCGTCCTTCAGTGGTCTCTCACCCACAATCAAGGATAGCGAGTGCCTTAGATGACATAGAAAGGGTATTGAGGAGCATCGGGGATATTATCGACTTCATGCAATAGAGGTGGAGCAATTATGACTCTTAGATTCTTTTGTTTTTTCAACTGTGGTTAAACTTTCCTAATTTTGATTGCCTTTTGTTCTATACTTCTTTTTTTTTTAATAATTTATAGGTAATTTTTTTTTTAAATAATTTCAAAATGGTTTACTATTATATTATTCTAAAACAGTGCAATTTGTCTTGAATACCTTTCAATACACATGTGAAATGATAACATAAGTTTTACCTTTCTCACCAGAGGAAGACCCGTCTCCTTGGACAAAATATATATATAACTTTTTTTTTCACCAATTTTATGTACAACAAGATTTTTTTATATAAATCTCCATATATTAAATTTCTTCAATTTTTCTTACCCTTTTATAAATAATTTTCTTGCCCTTGAGCTTTGATGAAAATGTTCATTCTTCAAAATGAGTCTAACAGCGTATTGTATGACAAGAAATTTGAAAGATAATTGATCATGAACTCTTTATACCATAAGGCTATGTTTGGTAGCCAAGAGAAGAAAAGAAAAGTGAAGAAAAGAAATGAAATGGTGAGAAAATAAAAAGGATATGTATGTTTGGTTACCAAGAGAAGAAATGAAAAAAAAATCAAAATTTTTTGAATTTTAGGAGAGAGATAGACACATAGGAAATTATTGTGTAATAATTCATTTGTTGTCTTATTATGTTTTCATATTTTCTCATGTTTTCTTGTGTTTTTTGTAATAAATTTTTTGGGAAGCAAAAGAAAATTTCAGAATTTTGAATTTAAAAAAGGGAATCTTCTCTTGAGTGAAGACATACCAATTGCAAAGAAAAATTCTTAACCCAAGGAAAAAAGTACAAAAAATGTTCAAAAAGTGTACTTTTTCTTTTATTTTCTTTTTTTCTCTTGACTACCAAACATAGCCTTAGGCTGTATTTGGTAGCCAAGAGAAGAAAAGAAAAGAAAAAAGAATCTAGAAAAGAGAAGAAAAGAGAATAAATGGTAAGAAAATAAAAAGAGTATGTATGTTTGGTTACCAAGAGAAGAAAAAAAAAAATTCAAAAAAAATTGAATTTTAAGAGAGAGATAGACACATAGGAAATCATTGTGTAATTATTTATTTTTTGTCTTATTATGTTTTTAATATTTTCTCATGTTTTCTTGTGTTTTTTACAATAAAATTTTTGGGAAAGCAAAAAAAAAAAATCACAATTCTCAAGGAGAATTTTAAATTTTAAAAGGGGAATCTACTCATGGGTGAAGACATACCAAGTGCAAATAAAAATTCTTAATTCAAGGAGAAAAGTACAAAAATTGTACTTTTTTTTTTCTTTTCTTGACTACCAAATACATCCTAAGAGTCCCATGTCAATTGTTTACAGTCCATTTGTAGTATGAACTTCAATCAATTTACTCACATGATCATGTTGTTTATTGAAAGTTGTTTGTCATTAATCCCTATTATCAAGAAGTTCTATATTAGAAAAATATCTTTAAGACTTAAATTAATAGATAACGCAAAAGGAATTTATCATCAGTTGTATGTATATAAAAAGCTTAAAAAAAAAAAAATTCACTTAGAACAATAATAAATTTTAATGAAATGGGAAAGATCTAGGGAACACATTTTTGTCATTTAGGCTCTGTTTGCTTCTATGTAAGAAAGCAAAGACAAAATTTTGTATAAAATAAGATTTTTTTTTTTTTAAACTTAAAAGAGATTATTAGATGTCAAAAATTTTATAATTTTAGGGAAATTTTCTTGTATTACCTCTAAAAATATTCATAACTTCTTGTAATCCCATGATTTGAAAATACCTCTATATAACAATCTATTCACATTCGTTGAAAACCCACAAAATTAAGTGGGACCCCACCACTTCTTCTTTCTTCGAACATGAGAGTACATAATATTTTATCTTGTAGAAAACCAATGCAAGCTAGTTACAATATTGAAGATGTCCACAATGATCTAACCAAAACTCCAACCGTATCCACAAAAGAAAACTGGGGACAAAGGAAAAAGGGCTAAAGGAAAATCTACACGTGCTCAATTTATAAACTTTCTCTGTTTGATTTGGATTGTTTTGCTATTAAAAACCCAAAAATTGTGGGAAAATTTGACAGTAAGTAAAATTTAAGGAGACTAATTGCTCTGTGTCAAGGGAGGCAGAGAGGTTGATCATTGTCGGCCCATTGAGAAAGGTTGGTTATACCATTCATGTGCTGCAACCTAGCATCTCTCCATTTAGAAATGTGACCACCAATCCCTCCTATATGATGTTACAAATCCCTATTGATGTTGTCTACTAGTTTGTCTCGTGAGTGGTATATCACCTTCTTTTGCCTTTTTCATCCTTTATAATAATATTTTTTCATAATGAAGGTATAATATGTCATTTCTTAAAAGCTATGCAAGGTAATAGAATAGTAATAAATCAATTTCAAATTATTTTGAAAATTCGTTTTACCCTTCACTTCCAAGTCTTAAGTGTCATTTAAATAATAAGTTAAAATCAAATTTTTTTCAGGGCACAAGTTTCACCCTAAGAACCCGAACAAGACTTGTTGGACTTACATATCTTAGACTTGAGGGCGGGTCATAGACTCATAGCTGAGAAGAGGTTTAATTTATGAAGCTGCTAGTTGTACATGTCAGCGTAACGGTCAAAATCCCTTTTTGGAAAATGGCGAATGGAGGTGTAAGGTGTAGGTTGTAAAGTACGCAAATAGTGTCCTCTGCGGCCTTTGATCTATCTGTTACGCTTTTACGGTGTTTGTAAACACTGCTACCTGCTGGCTTCTGTTGCGTGGGTACGGTACTCCTACTGTCCGTCTGTCACCCCACCTACGGGGATTGGCTTGCTGTATTTTGCCTCTGTGAGAGGATCACATCACGGGAGCTCCAACAGCTGCAGGTGCAGACTGTAGAGAGCACAGAGGAAAGAGTAGCAGAGTGAGGTCATGACGTTAGCCATGGTCAGGAGGGCTAATCATGGGAGTCTCCCACCATAGGATGGACTTCTTGTCTTCAACGTGTGAAAATCTTCGGCTGCAGGTACGCTACTGCTGCAATGAGTATTGGGTTGGGATCAAAATACTCTATTTTTTTCATCCATGTATTTTCTTGTTTTGTTACCTATAGAGTGTAACACGTGGACAATAAAGAGATCAATGATCAAGATTAGGTGAGGCTTATTACATCCGGTGTATTGGTCTTAAAGTTATCCACGTGTCACGTTCTGCAGATAACAAAATAAAGAAAAACAGGGATGAGAAAAACAGAGGATTATTTTTCTTGGGTTGGTGGGGTATTTTAGGACATGCGTTGAGATGTTCTCAATTGTTGGATGTATATTACACTTTATTTTTCATTGCAGGGAATGTGGACTTGTCTTCAACGCCATCTTTTTCCGACTCTTTTACATGAAGAATGACAATGATCGATCACTTTCTCTCTAAAAGGAGTAGACTCCATTTATGAAATTTCTTGGTTGAGACTTGAGAGTTGTACTTGTACCCACTCTTTTTTTTTTGGATGGTAATTTATATGTATAAATGTAATCAATCAATAAAGAAGAGAAGTATGTCGATAATGGGCTATCATCCTAATCAATCACGTTACTAACGACTTTTCCTCCATAAAACAAATTCGTTGCCTCCATAACAGCCCAGGGGATAGCCTTCATTATTGAAGGAGCTACCCACGACTCTCCATTATGACCCACGATTGGGTTACAGAACACAAGATCACCTATGAAAGACTAAGTGAACAACAATGCCCCTATAACCAATGAGGATAAAAGGGAGAAGGAGATTCGGAAACAAGGTATTGACTCTGGCGCACTTTAGCTCTACTCTGTTTTCCTTTTTCTTCTCATTATGTGTTCAGATTCTAATTTAAGCATCAGAGTGTCCAACACCGAAGCATCATTCAGTCATCATTCTTTTGCTCTCTGTATGTAGGATCAGCCGAATAGGAATTGATAACATTAGTAACCAATGCTTTATTGGCAAGGAGGGCATACAACTTTTTTTTTCAAAACATACGAAACCAAGGAGTGAAAATGAGGCAAACCGTCGTACTTACAATAGACAGAGTCTTCTTAACTAGAGAGTGAGCTACATTGGCCAAACTGTCAAGACTCGCTGGTTGATGGGTCCTAATCCTTCATACGTTGGACAGGGGCAGCATTTGGCATTGGGGACCAGCATAGCACTACTGTTTAATTTGCTTTTCTTGTACTATACAGCTTTGCTTTGGACAAGCCCCTCCTTTTGATCTAAAATAGACCACAAAAGAGTCCATGAGGAAAGATGGACAGCGACCGTTATATCAAAGGAAACCTATGAGTAAAGCAAGTATGCAAACAACCTATGGTCAAATTTGCTAATGTGAAAATAGATTATTAAATCAACACTTTTCTAACTTGATTCTTTTCATCTTATAAACGGCAAAAGATTAAAGCCTTGCCGCCCATTCTCTAAAGTTTTGTCACATCAAACTAGAAAGTTAAACCTGAGCTCCAATCACTAGATAAATTAATTACACTTTTCATCTGTGTTAGACTCTAAAAAAAAAAAAATAGGATCAATGGAGGATGGGTTTATTGGGTTTCACATGGATACAAGCATTTGGGTACCGCGCGATGCCGCGATCTAGGAGAATTCATCTCCCCCACGCCACTGCCCCCCCTAAAAAAAAAAACCCCTATAAGAGGAGAAGATTCTCTAAACCCCTACTGATAGGGGTACAATGGCACCTTTGTTTTTCTTTCTCTCTCCTCCTTGTCTGAAGTGACCTTGTTAGCTTTCCATGTATGACTCGGGCCTCATTGGTGTGTTCCTCTGCGCAGTTTGCTCAGAAAACACTATATTCTTATTTAATAGTCTATGACAAAACTATACAACAACATAAGCCATCTAGTTTTAGATCATAAATAGAGTGATGTGGGCCAGGGTGTGAGTTGGCCCTCACGGATTTGATCCAGAATGAGTTGGACCAGGTTTTGATTTGACTCAATTTGGCTTAATTCTATCACCTTTCTTGATTCTCAACAATTTCTATAAGCGAAGGGAAATGAACACTCCTTGATCGTGCGTTCCCTGTGCTTAAACATAGAGGGCAGCGAAATGACATCCCCACTCTTATAAAACCCAAAAAAAAAAAAAAAAAAAAAAAAGAAGAAAAATATGGCTGGGACCCCAACTCTAACTCGAGGTTTGAAATTCCATGCCCTGAGCCACTGTTGGCG
>NC_056559.1:11465542-11475874 GCF_013358625.1 Macadamia integrifolia | reverse complement strand
TCTAAATTCAGTAGAACATTAGAAGAGTAAGCTAAATACTTAATTCCTTTCCAACGGCTATATTATATAATATATAGCACCCTTGCTTGAGCCCAGACGTTTGAGACTTCTATTGGTCCAGATCCAACCAGACCCATAGCTATTAAACTGGCTGGGGGATAGATTAGCAATACCTAGGCGGCTAGGCCCAGCCCACTTACATGTGCAAACTCTTCAATGCAATAATCAACCTCAAAGTCCTATTAAAACAGATCACATGGAAAAAAAAATAGAAAATCTATTCTGAAGGTGAACTTGTCAAACTCATTTTTAATTATTTTATATTATTACAATCAAGCATTTCTATAATCAACCATAAAATTATAATTTTAAAAAACAATTTCTCATAATTGAAACCAAAATGAAAGAGATTATAATCCAACCCTTCTTTTTTAAGTCGGCCTCTTACATAATTGGTTTTGCTTGACATCCCATGCGAGACAATGGCATTTGTCTACAAAAAGGACAAGCATCGGGCAAGGACTATATGATTGACCCCAAGAGGATAGCTTAGTTTAGGAAAGATCAACTCTTCGTAATAAAGAGTTCAAGAAGTCAATTCTCCTTGAGATCTACATATCCAAAAAGGAAATCATGAATATGCAAGTATGCATGTATGGATGAACCAATCTTAGATTTATGTAAACAACTTGAATCATTAGACCAATTACAATTCCATCTCTAAAAGTGAGAGACAAGGTGGGTAACTTATCCACGTTGCCTCAAAATAGAAGGAAAAGTTACATTCTTTAATCAAGGGATGAATCAGATAAAGATAAGTGTATGGTCCGAGCCCAACATGGCATGGCATGGCACCAATTCTCAATGATTCCCTGGTATCAGAGGAACTCTTCGTTGCCAAAAACTTTGTCAATACTAGCTAACACCAACTCATTCCCTTGTCTTTTATTTAATCAGAAGAATTTAAGGTCTATAAAACTAATTTCCAATTAACTCACATTCAATAGTAACAATTGAGAAATTAAAAATTTAAGAAATTTCTTTGATCTACAGATATGGATACGGATATAGATGCGACCCGTATGTAATGATCCGATTCCGTACCTCAATCCATGGACTATTAGAGCCCTTGCTTTTGCTGGAACCACATCCTCCCACATGTTGCTCTGTTACTGTCACTCACCGACTTAAGACAAAAATCAAAGGGACAGCAGCTCCTGCCACGTCATAGACATTGACTGGCATTCCCAAGAAATTTACATACGTGTCAAAAATGTCAATGCCACTCGTCGCTATTCTAAGGGGGAACTAAACGATCTTTTATCCTTTTAGTTATAGATCCTTCTGGTTGCACCTTGACTTTGTTTTTAAGTGCCACCCTCATTCTGAGCTCCGCTTCTTGTGCCTATCCATCCATGGTCTGATAACCATTTATCTATAAATCTTACCATGATTCCTGCACTTCGATCACTTCGCACGATCCAATATCTACCTTTAGTTCCATTACCATTGTCGACTTCTTCAGGTCAGAAGACTTTCAGCATCAGATTCCAACGAGCAGAGTATTCTGTAGAGACCCAACCAGAAAACCAGGATAACATGGACAAGACCCATGAACACCATGAGAAAACCAAGTCAGTTCTTCTCTTCTTTTTTTTTTCCCCCTTAAATCCCCTATTTGTTATTGTTTGGTCAAAGATTTCGGTATTGTAGTTTGTTACTGATGGGTGTGTTTTGTTTTGGTTGAGCAGGGGAGCGATGTCTGATTCATTTGGAGAAGGGTATGCTACTCGGTCTGATGAAGAAGGGTTTGGAGGGATTTATGGAGGGAACCAACAGTTGAAGCCCAAGACTAACAAAGAGGAGGAGACCAGTCATGAAAATCAACCAGCAGGTATGGATGAGTAGATCATCACTTTTGTTTATTTTGTTTTCATTGTAGTTCTTGGGTATTGAATCTGTATTAGTCTTGGCCGATACTGATACACCGAGCAGGAAGAACAAATAGATATTAGACCAAACAAGCCTTATTTGATGGATTGGAAGATATTTGTGTTGAAGAGATCACTACTATGACTATAATACTGGACTACTTGAATGATGAAAGTGTGTATTCTTCAAAAATGATCTTCTCCATATCTGAGTGGAGAGGGAGAACGATTTCATGGAATTAGGTTAGGTTTCTGGTGTTGGAAACATTTTTCCCCTCTGCTGTAACTCCTTTGAGAATTAGAACTCTTTTTTACATAAATGGATTGGGTCGGATTGGCCGATTTGGATTGGTATTAACCGATACCGATCTCCATCTTAGAATAGGTCAAGGATTATAAACAGTCGATTGGACCAATCTGATATTGATACTTAGAACCAGCCAGGTGTAGAAACACAATCCTAAAATGATGCAGAAGATAATGGAAGAACAAGAACAAGTAATGCACACAAGTTTGCGAGGTTCGGCAAGATTGTCTCCTTGGTGAGATGAGATTTTGTTTCACTATCAATGGAGAATAGGATTATAACACTCGTTCTCACACCTCTTTTTATTACTTGCATTACAGATAAAGAAACCATCAATATCAATATGTAGCGAAAAATCCTAATCCAAAATGTACAAAATTGCACAAGTTATTGAGATTAAATTGTGACATAATACAAGAGATCGTACACCAACATCATGATCCACCTTGTATTTTGCTTTTGTTAATAGGCTTTGGGCTTTGGTGAGCTAAGGGTTATATGACGGGGCAGGGTGTCCCAATAAAATCTTCAGGGCTAAGTTTCGCTATATGTTTTTGGTGAGAGTTCCATCTTTTAAGCAAACGGAGAGTTATGTGATTGTTTGTTTGCAAATTTTCGTTCTTGTTTTTTCATTGTTTAAGATTTTCGTTTTGTATGGAGTTGTGGATGAATCTGTGTATTTTAAGAGGAGTTATTGATGTTCTTGGCTTTTGCTTTGTGTGGTAAAAGAGTATGACAAGACGCAAGGAAGTGAAGTAAGAGAGAAGGAGAAAGGAAGGCATCAGACCCATATTGCATAAAAGGAAGACTGCGCCATGATCTGGACCTGTTTTTTTTCTTGTTTGTTATAGTAATTTTGAAGATGAGCAGAAGTTTTTAGCTTCCTCTCTAAATTTTGGTTTTTTTGGAGAACTAAGCTTGGGGTTTTTAGAAGCAGATAATAAGATAATGAGGACTTATGTGTTCAAATTATTATATATTTAAAGTGGGGATGATCAGGGTTCCTTGTGCTTTATTGGTTTCACTGTAATTATTCTATATTTCTTAATTTTTACTCTACGGAAGTTGGTATTTTTGTTCATTAACACACAATATATCGCTGTGGTTAGGGTTGTCAAAAGAGCTTGGCCAGGGCAGGGTTAGACTGAACCGGTCAATTTGGGCTGGGATTTTGAAACCCGGCCGAGGTTTTGAGCTGACTTTGGCTTTATCCAGTCTGACCCTATTTCAATTTATAAGAATTTTATCACCACCAAATATCTCATCTGAAAAAAATAAAAAAAAATTATGATTTATATAATTCACTCAGTTATATTTTTAATTCATCATAGACATCACCGTCCATTTGAATCCACCCTTATTATTATTTATGATATTATTTATTTATTTTTAGTTCATTTACAACAAGTGTAATTCATTATCACCCAAACCCAATCATGATTAATCAAGGTTGGGCTAGGTCTGACAAGATTAGGTATGGGTTAAGATATCTCAATTATAAGCCGGATTAAGATATCTCAAGCGAAGACTGGATTGAAGTAATGATTTTAGGGTTGGTCTGGGTTTTTTTTTTTTTCAAATAAAAATCTAACCCCACCATTGATACCTTAACTTTTGTGTAAATTTTGGGTTGGTCAACCAAATGTTCCCGTCTTTAATCTTTTGGCATATTTCCATTACCGTCCAACTTAAATGCCTTTAGGTTCCATATCGCATAGATTCCCCCAGGTGGGCCTAAACTTTTGGGCTAGGTGTATTGAATTTATTTGAATAATTACTTGAGCTTAAGCTTAGAGCAAATATAATCAAACTGATTCTCTACACAACGGTGAATTAGATTTCGGTCATGCGGAGGGGCGAGGGGAAAGAGGGGTGGGATTCCCGGACCTTTGAATCGTGCGGTGGACTTTACTGTGTTATCAGGAAAATTTTGTCTCGAACAAATAAAAGCTTTTGATGCGATGTTACAACAGTTATTTTTGTTGAAAATGGAGAATTGGAGATTATATGTGTTGTTGAACGATTTCTGCTGATGCGGATCAGCACAACACATGCTAGAGGTTGGCTCGGAGGGAGCTTCAGAATCAGGCTTCGATGCCCAAGTTAGGTCTACTTAGATATTTTCATTCTTATATATAGTATTCAGTCGATTGAGAGACTCATCTGCAACCTTGGCTAAATGCTCCTTATATAGGTAACTCGAGTTCTTCTCATTGGTCGATGAGGGTCTTTGGCATGCCGACACAAGTCTTCTTCTTATTGGAGAGATCGTCCTTTGTCGTGGCTAAGCTGGCTAGGCCTATAACGGTTAACTCAACCTGAGTTGGTTGTCATAATGGCTAACCTGACCATGGTAAGGTCCTATAACTGCTAACCTAACCATGGTGAAGTTCTGCAACGGCTAACTTGACTGTGGTGGGTATAGGAGTTAGATAATCGCCTAACTTTGGTTAGTTACCTTAGTCATTGGTTAAGTTGGTCATCAGTGTGGGGACTCCATGTGCAAATAGGTTGTAAGGTCAGGATCCCTCTTATTGGTTGAAGAGGTCTTCTTATACTCGTACTAATGAGGTCGGGGTAGGGTCTCCCGACTATTGACCGGTTAACGAATATATGGTATATCAATATGCATTAGTTTCTTTGTATTGTAGCTTTAGCTCTCACCAACATTATCTTGATAAAATAGAAAATAGCATGTGCATTACAAATAGAAGGCTGAAACCTCAGTTCAAAAGTCCATCTTCACCAACTGGTTAGTGAGTTAAATATGTAATAAACATTGATTTTTATAATATATACAAGCAAGATTAGTTTGTAGAAAGAAGTTAATAACCCATGGTGGCAACCGGAAAAAGAAAGTAAAAAAAAAAAAAAGAAGAAAAATATGGCTGGGACCCCAACTCTAACTCGAGGTTTGAAATTCCATGCCCTGAGCCACTGTTGGCGCTGACATATGTCAATCTAGCCCTGTATGAGCTCTGGGTAGGCTAGGGCAAGCACTCATTGATAGGGCCAAATTTGCACCTTTATATCCCTAATCCTAGATCACCACGCTAAATTTATGTGTTTAGACTTTAGAGTGTAGGATCTAAATAATATATGGAGGGATAGACCACCTAACCTGAACTTATAAATTAAATTTTTGTCTGGGTAAACAATTTCCACCCATGCATGAGGGTGTTAATCGATTTTTTGTTCGACTTACATTTATTTGGCTGAAATCAAAACTATACCATTTATTAAACGGTTGTACTTTCTAAAATCGCAAATCGTTTAGTAAATGGTTTTGGTACCCCAGTTTTTAAACGGTGTCGGTTTCATGGTTTTAAACGATTTTGATCGTGGTTTATTTCATACGGTTTCTAAATAGTTAGCAATCAATTTACTAATTTATTTGCATGCTTGCTAAAATTTGTTTTTGTTAATAAATGCTTCAATCTTGTATCAAATTGAATGAGGCATTGAACAAATAAGGATTTAACTACATAATAGGAGTAAATTATTGAATAGAATGTTAGACAACCTCTATAACCCTAAATTCTTTCATAAATTAACCCATTATATTTTGTTAAAAACAACCAAATATTTAATCGTTATATGGGTTAATCGGATCAGTTTAAACAGTTTGATTTTCACTGTGTCAATTAGATTTGAAACCAAGGTTAAAACCAACCTGACCCGTTTAACTAATCGGTCTTAAACTTGAAACCAGAACCAAACCATTTACTAAATGGTTTTGTGGTTTCGGTGTAAACGGCTTGGTTCGATTTCGGTTTCAAATTCACATCCTTACTCACGCCCATATGTCCAATAAATTGAAAAATAACCCCCCATAAGTGGGATCGGGTATGGTTTGAGTATACTTTGATTGCCAATAACCAGCAAGAGGTAAGTACAAATGCATCCGCTATGCTGGTTTTGTCATGGACATCTCCACCACCAAATTTTTACAAATTGAGTTGTGATGCTTCCCTCAATCAATCTGGAGAACGAGGAGGTATTGGCTTTCTCTTAAGGGATTGGATTGGTCATCCTAGGGTGTCTATCTCGAACCTTGTTAGATTCTCTATCATTTTGGTAGGAGAAGTTATTGCAGTCAGGGAAGGGCTTATGGAGGCGATCTCGGAAGGTTTCCACAAGCTTCAAGTGGAGAACGATAATCAACAACTAATCTCTTATTTGCAGGACTCTTCTAAGAGTCCAGACCTTACGGTGTGGCCGATTATTGAAGATATATGTTATCTTTGTTCTTTCTTTTATGACTGACAATTTTTTTGTATTCCAAGGGAGGCTAATGCCATAGTCGATAACCTTGCTAGGAGGGCTCAATCCATTACGGATAGGACTGTTTAGCCTATTTTCGATCCTAGTTTCTCTACAACTATGGTTCTAGACAACTTGTGTGTAATCCATTAATCTAAATAGATTATCTTTCTACTCAAAAAAAAAAAAAAAAAAAAAAAAAAAGAAAGAAAGAAAGAAAGAAAGAAAGAAGGTGGGATCAGACTCTTCTACAGTCTCGCTATAGTGTACATCTTGTAGTTGAGAGCACCTGGGTACACATCTCAACATTTGGGTGTATATCCCTAGAGATTTATAGCTATCCGATATGTGCTGCAATGCTACATGTTGTGCTTCGCCACAAAGGAGCCCCACACCCACAAGATATCTCTCGCTCTAACAATGAACCCCAACCCAACTCTAAACAGTTCTGCTTAGATATATGTTTACAGATCTTTACTTACTGTATATGTATTTTTTTTTTTTAATACATAATACATTGGCGTATTCCAAAAGGAAAGCCACATGCGTGAAGGCACAACTAGTGCCATTACATATGAGTAGGCAATGTGCCGCTATCCATCTGCCGTTAAACTGGAATAAGTAATGGCGGTGTTC
The DNA here is from genome assembly GCF_013358625.1 of Macadamia integrifolia. Lineage (NCBI taxonomy): Eukaryota > Viridiplantae > Streptophyta > Magnoliopsida > Proteales > Proteaceae > Macadamia > Macadamia integrifolia. The sequence continues at coordinate 11,468,737 of NC_056559.1, read as the reverse complement.
ATTATTGGGAAAATTACGTGATTATCCATTATTGGGTTTGCTTTTATAAAAATACTCGCATTATGTTTGCATCAACAAATTTACACAAATAGAGTTTGGGTATTACAAATATAACAAAATAGTATTTGTCATACGCCTTTTATTGTATGCCTATGAGTTGGGAATTCAATGTCTTTTTTTTTTTTCTTAACAGACATCATCGTCTTGGTCAACAGTCGACACCCATGTCTCCTACTCTAAGCCAACCTGCAAGAACATCCAACACACCCTCAACTATCTCGTTTGCTCTACCGACCCTAGAGATTACCTTTTCACTATCTCGTCTGCTCCGTCGATCATTGAAATTACCTCTCATCCACTATAGCAGCCATAGAACCATATACCAGACCCACGGCAGATTACCCCTTCCCGCTGCTACTCCCCCACAAACCCACCCTCGGCCTTCAGATTGTGCAACCCCCACTCCCTATGGTTGACTGCGAAGGAATCCTCCTTGTGAGTGAACATAACTTTCAAAACCCTTGTGACAAGGAATAGGTTGATCATCGACACCATTGCAAATCCAAAGATTGGGAAACCCAACTACATGAAGACCTGAAAAAAAAAAAAAAAAAAAAAAAAAAAAAAAATAACAAAACAAAACAGGGCAAAGAGAGACAATAGGAGCAGGGAAAACTAAATCATAAATTAAAGATCACCATTTTGCCTCGTTCGTCGCAACACCAACATTGTTCGCCTGATTGCTGCAACTCTCTATTGAGGTCGTAACCCTCAACCACGAGCCATCTTGCCTCACATATCGCACCCTTTGCCACCATCGCCTCACTTGTTGCAAACCTCTGTCGACGTCGACCTCGCTGCAACCCTATCGCCTCACCCATCAGAGAGAGAGAGAGAGAGAGAGAGAGAGAGAGAGAGAAAAGACAAACTAGTTTATTGTAGAGGGGTTTCTCTCACTATTATTTCCTCTGGCTTCCGTCCACTTTTTCGGCTGAATCTAGAGAGCTTACATTGTAGGAAAGAAGAAGAGGAAGAGGCAGGTGGGGTTCTTGGTATGGGGCCGAGTTGTGTTGAAGGAAGAAGAACAAACATCAGTAGTAGAAGAAAAAGAAGTGGAGGGTGGAGGTTCCTGGGGTGGGGGTGGGTTGGTTTGCAACAGGGGGTGGAGGAGGTGGTGCTATAGGAAGAAGGAAAAGAGGAAGTGGCAGGTGGAGTTGCAGGAGGAGGAAGAAACGACCACCTTTTGTTGGAAACAGTCGTTTTAGATCTGATTAGAGGAAACTAAAACAAAATCAAAAAAATTACAATAGATTGTAGGAGAATACATGTCTAATTCGTAGGCATACGATAAAAGACGTATGATTAATAATATCCGACGTATGATTAATAATATCCTAGGTATATTTGTAATACCTAAACTCATTTTGTGTAAATATGTGGAACCAAACATAATATGGATATGTTTGTAAAAGCAAATACAATAGTGGATAATCATGTAATTTTTCCTTCATTATTTTCAGTCGGTTTCAATGTATCGAACCGTTAAAGCCAGTGAAACACCGCCCTAGTTATTGGAATATATATTTTTATTCACTTGTCCCTGATAGGACCACCGATCTGTAACGGCTTCCTTCACTAGCAGCCGTGGATTCCTTTCAAGGGTTTCTAGAAATTAGGGTTCCCAACATGTTCTTTTCTTTCCTTGTTCTTAATCGATTGCTGAGGTTTTCCTGTCTGTTTGGATCTGCTCCTATTGTTCACTCTCCCATGAACTGTGTAGATAGTATCTTCTTCTTTCTATCGCCGCCGGTTTTATTCCGATTGCTTTTGCCCTCCCGGTTCCTTCTAGCCATGGCTATGATTTATGGTTCTCTCTTCTCTGGTCTTGGCACGATTGAGAAGATCTTCACCTCGTATGATTGTTCCGGCGAGTCTTGATCTCCGTATGATTGTCTATGTGGTGGGTGAAGCTTGGAAGATTTTTGATCTCCACTGTTGTTGATGTTCTTATCATCAATTCATATGGAGGTAGTTCAGAGCTTCAGAGAGGTCGGCTTCTCAACGGCAACAGCCTAATTCGGTAATAATTTTCCAATTCCATTTTATTGAGTGATTGTGTTTCTTTTTCCCCCTTGTTCGTCTATTTTTCCTTTTGCAGGTGCTGGGGTTCACAGAAGATCAGATCTCATCCTTCGAGAGATTTCTGGCTTGGTTTTAGGTTCTGTTTCAATGCCGTGAATGTTGGGTGAGAAGATCGGTGGGTGGTGCAGAAATCTCTTCTTACTTACGAGTGGTTATAACTCCTGGAAGCTCAGTGAATCCGATGTTTAGAGAAGTGAGATAGGAAAAGAGAGAGATAGGTGAGGTAGTAAAGGATGTAAAAGAGATCGTTACAAAGCCCTAAGTGATGCAAGGGCATGATATCGAATCCTCTTTGTCATCATCAGACCTTTGCCATGTCAGGTGCGCTTGCATGGCAGGTCACAAAAGTTAATAAACATTTATCTTTTTTGGTTTCGTGGGGAAACCGCACGGGTTTTCTGCCCGGGGTCTCTCCATCGTTGCGTGGCTCGCCTCTTCGCTTTTCTTTTCTTTTCTTTTCTTGGTATCCGAACATAATCTCAGTGCTCCTCCACTGGGTTTCTGGTGGTACTTGCAAACTAGCGCTGCAATCTGTAAATGTACATCTACAAACAACAGAGTTGTGGAACCTGTTCGATGCGTTCAAATTCCCAGTAGTTCATTCACGAACGGAGTCGAAGAGGAACCAACTTGAAGCATTTGAAATCCCTGAGGTACATTTGCGATGCACCAATCCCAGTCGTTCTAATTTTTTAATTCTGCATTAGATTTGTCACTTCACCTAATCTCAGCATTATTGATTAGAATTAAGCATAGAATCTTGCAACTCCATTAAAGTTTGCCTTATAGCATGAAATAGTTCTATGAATCGTTTTTCCTGGAAATAGCAACACTAGATCTCTTCCCCCAGATGATTAAAAATCTCCAAAATCAGTGAAAATGGTTCGTTCTTCATCTATGAACGGATTTTCCTGGAAATAGCAACACTCCCCATCTCCCAGATGATTAAAAATGTCCAAAAATCAGGGAAAATGGTTCCTTCTTTATCTATGGACGGATTTTCTTGGAAATAGCAACACTCCCCATCCCCAGATGATTAAAAATCTCCAAAAA